>NW_027325669.1:2114149-2378854 GCF_048418805.1 Vulpes vulpes
CATGCTGCACATCCCTCCTATCCTCCTGACTTGGTGATTTTATAACTGGAAGTTTATACCTGTGGCCGCTTCTTTTGCCTGTTTTGCTTCCCCCCTCCCCCCACCTCTGGCATCACTAGTCTGTGCTGCGTCTGTGAACTTTGCTACTTGCTTTTTTTTTTTTTTTTTTTTTTGGATTCCTCTTGGAAGTGAGATGATTCAGTATTTTCCTTGTTGTCTGACTTATTTCACTTAGCATAATACCCTAGAGGTCCATTCCTGTGGCTGTCAACGGCAGGATCCCGTTCTACATTGTGGCTGAGCGGTCAACACATCTTCTTTACCCATTCACCCATTCTTCTATCCATGGACGCTTGGGTATAGGAGTCACTTTGGTGGTGGTAAAATACACACAACAGGACGTGTACGAGTAGTGACAGGTGGTGCATTCACAAGGTCACACGACTATCACCATTGTCTGCTTCCACACTTCATCGCCCCAGACAGAAACCCGCACCTACACTCTGGCAACCATTCGCTGCCTCCTCAGCCTCTGGCGGACGTGAACCCACTCTCCGCGTCCATGGATTTGCCACCTCTGAACACTGCTTATTGGAGGAATCGTGGGACGCGCTGTCTCTGGTGACTGGGTCCTTTCACCGAACTCCACGTTTTCAAGGTTCCCCTCATTGTAGCCCTTGTCGGTGCCACATGCTCTGTCGCATGGCGAGCGCCTATTTTATTTCTCTACTCATCATCTGAGCATCTTCTGGGTTGTGTCCACCTCTGGGATGTGGAGAATGGTGTCGCCGTAAGCATGCATGTGCAGGTTTAGTTTGGGTATCACTTTAACGTCACAAGGGACACGAGTGTCCGTGAGGCTCGGGAAGAAGGCTGTGGTTCTCACGGACCCCTTGTCCATCCTCTGTGGCTGTGGGTCTGTTAAATCCAGCGCCTCACCTGAAGTTTCCCGCCCACAGTGGAGATAAGGACCCCGACCCCAGGGAGTTGCCCAGGGTCGCCGCAGGGCTGTGACCCGTCTTTGCTGCGAGATGCCATGTGCAGGTAGGTTTCCTGCCCGCCCACCGACTCGTGTCACTTCTGTTCTGGTTGCTCTTGCCTCGCGCTTACTGGTTAAATGCAGCCTCATCTCAGGACTTCACAGAGGAGACCAGAGGAGGCGCCTCCTCACCAGCCCTGACGGGTGGGAAGGAGCTAACTCCTTCCCTGTATTCTAATAAAGCTCCCAGGCTCACGGGATCTCTTACTTGTCAAAAAGGGGAACAATGGTGCCACGTGTCACCCCTTCACTCGGGATCCGGTCCACTTTGTCAGAGTCTGGAGGGGCCTCGTGGTCCCCACCCACGCACACGGCCACCTCAGGGAGCACAGACTCTTGCCGGGCTGCATGGAGCAGAAGGGGGCACCGCCAGATATGGGCGCACCTGTGGTTTTAATAAAGGAGAAACCACCGGGGTGCAGGCGGTCAGGACCAGAGTGTGTCCTTTGCTCGGCTTAAAGGCACAAACCGCAAACAGCCAGGCCTGTGGTCCAAACGGGGGGGGGGGGGGGGGGGGGGAGGGTCCTCTTAAAGACATTATGACCTTCTGTCCACTGGCATGTGTGACTGGCCGACGTCCAGCATCCCCAACGCGAGTCCCCACCCTGCTCGAGACCTGGGTCTCCGAGAAGGCTACGCATCAAGCGTTTCAGGGAAGGAGGTGGGTGGGCAGTGCCAGGCTTCCTCCACGCGGGACACTAAGGCAGCAAGCAGGTCCGAGCTTTCCTTTGCATCTTTGCAACTCCACGAGACCCAGTTGGGAAACCCTAGAGGTGTCAGGTGGGTCTGGTTGGGCCCTCGGGGGCTGGGGAGTGGGCACGGGGCGGATCTGACAGCTCGCAGAGGGGAGCGCGCCAAAGCCTCGTCCCGTGCGTGTGTTGGGCAGAGGCCTGGCCGTCCACACCATGAGCCAGGCACCCAGATTCAGCAGGGCCTGCTGACGGCAGCCCTTCCGCCCTCGGGCGTGAGTCACACACACTTAAAGCAAGTCAGCCTGGTCTCTGGCAAACATGCCCAGCCCCAGGGAAGGGGGAAGGCGGAGATCAGGATGCTGGGTCCTGGGGGTCCCTGGCCCCACTCGGGCACCCTGATGCCTGCACGAGAAGTGAGCGTGGTGCGGGGATGCCAAGGCCCCACGTGGCGCCTCTGGGCTCGTACACGAGGTCACAGGCTTCTGGGGCTTGGCCTGCCCACACTGGACTCGCCGTAAGGTGTAAGCGGGGGCAGGGAGGGAACAGAAGACCTTCCGTTTATTTTATTTTATTTTTTCTCCAATTTGTAAAATCATGCCCTCTGAGAGCTCAGTGCCTCCGGGCTCGAGTACAAAATTTGAGAACATTCAATTAAAAACCTGGGAGCAGCCTTTGGGGGGCCAGGGGAGCATAGCTGTGCAGAAGCCTTGGCGGGGGCATGCGGAAGCCTGTACAGGTGCAGCCGGGGGCCTGGCCGCGTGGCCCCTTGGCAGGTGTGGCGGGCAGGGCTGCAAGGCTCAGTCAGGCGAGGCGGCCACGCTGGGTCGGCGTTAATTGGAGCCTGGGAAGCGGCCGCGTCTGCACGGTCTTGGCTTGTAAGCGCGGGCAGACAAGGTTTGCCGTGGGTGGGCATGAAGGTCCCAGGGGCATCCCTCGTCCAGAGGGGTCTCTGCTGCTCCCTGCGCTGGCGGTGGCCCCGGGGAGGGGGAGCAATGCTCGTGTGCGGAGGGTTCGGCTGTCCTGGCTTCTTACTCGGGACGTCTCTTCCACAGCTGAGGGCTCCCCTTCATCCTGGGCTGGGTCCTCGTCACGGCTGAGCTGTGCCAAGTTCTTAGGTGGGACATGACCTTATTTGGAATCGGGGGTAAGTTAAGAGGAGGCCACTGGGTGAGCCCTGCCCCCCAAGACTGGTGTCCTCCTGAGAAGTGGAAATCTGAGCAGAGAGAGACACACACATGGCGAGAGCCCACCCCACGCTCCTGGAACCTGGGGAGCTCCAGGCAGATCACCATGTGTCCCAAGCAGAGTCGCAGTGGGGCTGGCCAGGCAGCTCACTGGTGTCTGGACGCAGGACAGAGCAAAGTGCTCTGGGCCCGGCCCCGGCGGGTGCTGACCCCGGCGTCCAGCTGTGGGGAGCCCGAGTGGCTGGAATAGACCTTCCTGCAGGAAGGCAGCTGTGACATCACCTGTCTGAGGGGAGGGACAGAGCAGAGTCCACTTGGGTAAAAATCCGCAAGGTGAGCTTCTCAGCCTCCACTTGCATGAGCTGCCTCTCCGTGGGTCCCCTGAACTGAAGCTTCCGAGTTCCTGGTGCCCGACACCCTCCTCCTTCCTCTTGGTGGCTGTGCTGCGGGCCCAAGGTGGCCTACCAGGCGCTGATGCTCTGGAGTCTCTCAGGCCGCTGTCACCGTGTCCCACGCTGGTCTCTGCCCAGAGGCCCTGCCTCCCACCTCACCTTCGCCGCTGCCCCCGAGACCCCAGGCTCCATCCCTCCTTGGCGAGCTCTTGCCAGACGCCATCCCCCCACCCTGGTCCCTGGGGCTCCAGGGAATGGATCAGGCGTCTTTGCTGGCAGCCCCACCGCCTCCTGCTGTGGCCTCTTTGCTCCTATTCTTCAGCCACGAAACTGAGCTGCTCACCTTGACCTGCCGTGAAATCCCCTTTGTCCTC
Source organism: Vulpes vulpes (assembly GCF_048418805.1). NCBI lineage: Eukaryota > Metazoa > Chordata > Mammalia > Carnivora > Canidae > Vulpes > Vulpes vulpes. The sequence goes on from NW_027325669.1 coordinate 2,117,831, forward strand.
TCCCTTGCGGAGGCCAAGGTGTTGGGTCCTAGGCCTTCTTCCTTTGCGCCTGCCCTTGAGCCTGTTCCTGCGGGTTCCCTGGCTTTTGTCCTTGGCTCTGCTACATTGACAGACGTGTCCCCCAGAGCCCAGTCTGCCCCAAGCCCCCGGGGTTCACACAGCTGCCTGCCCTCTGCTCACGGGGCCCTAAGAGCACCTTTGCAGACCCCACTCATGCCCGCAGTGGCCCTGCCTGCAGGGCTCCCCTCTGGGGGGTTTCTGCCCCCCACGCCCACCCTCCTGGCCCGTGCATGGGGATCGTGCTACACCTGCCGCCCAGCCACGTGGCCAGCGTGCCCAGGAGCCCCTTCCCCTGTTGTCGGGAGGCCATGGGCTATTGTCCTGCATGTCCAACATCTGAGGGTGGCTCTGGACCGCGCCGTGTCCGGGATGCTTTCCCATAAGGTCGATTCCTTGCGACGGGGGAAGACTATTTCAGTCCTATGTGCCCTGAAGATACGGCCCTTCCCCGCCCAGCTTTAAGGGAAGTGACCTGTGCCATTCCGTCCTGGTTCTGCCCAGTTTTGCTGGTGAGGGGTCCTCTCGTCCCTCAGAGCCCGATGCCAGGGCCGAAGCCTTCCCCTGCTCACCTGGACGCCCGGCCGTGTCCTCACCTGCCTCCAAGGTTCTCTCTCCCTCAGCCTGCTGGCCTGCGGGTGAATGGCTCTCAGCCAGGGCTTTGGACCAGAGCAAACCACATCCCGGGTGCAAGGGCCCCTCCTGGGGTCCCCCAGCCCCTCAGTCGAGCACTTGCTGGGCTCTCGGGGCCTCCTTGAGACTGTGCAGCAGGAGGCACCTCAGGAGTCTGTGCGGTAAGACGTCATCCCTGCCCCGTCCCCGTCTTGGGATCCCGACGATTTTCCAAACAAGGCCAGGAGGAGCAGGGTTAGGGTGGCTGGCTCGTGTCCCTCCCAGCCAGTGCCACATGCACTCCCTGCCCCCTGCCTGTGCCACAGGTCGTGCGGCCTCCTTGATACTCTTGTTTCCGAAACTCAGGCTATTTGTCAGGTGTCATGACCAAGTGTTTGCAGGAAATACGCTGTGTGTTGGAGTTTGGGGGGTGATATGCACCTGCACCTCTTTCGCTTGGTGAATTCTATTTTTTAAATTTTTTTAAAAGATTTTATTTATTCACAAGAGACACAGAGAGAGGCAGAGACACAGGCAGAGGGAGAAGCAGGCTCCATGCAGGGAGCCTGATGCGGAACTCGATCCCGGGACCCCAGGGTCAAGGCCTGGGCCAAAGGCAGACGCTCCACCGCTGAGTCCCCCGTGGGTCCCTGTTGAATTCTAAAGTGATGAAGACCCTGAGGGATGCTTCTGCAGAGCCGCCCGGGGTGGGGAGAGCCTGCCCCCGTGAGCAGAACCCTTGTCAGGAGGGAGGAGAAATCCTGCCTAGCAGGAGCCTTGGGGGAACGAGGAGACAGGCCCTGAGCAGAGGCCTCAGCCGCCCCTTGGAGGGCACTGCCGGTGGGGACGCCCCCGCCCGCCATCCTTGGGGAGATGCTCAGGGGCAGGCTGCAGGATGTGATGGAAGCTTCTTCGTGGAAACGGGTCCATATGGCGTGGACCTGACCCGGGACTCCGGGAACCCGCCCTCCCGGCTCTGCCTGAAGCCCTGAGCAGGCCCCTCTCTGTGTAGAGAGCCCTGGATAATAGGGAAGGGACATAGCCACGGCTCCCTCAGGCTCCTTTCTCTCTGCCCACCTCCCTGCGCTCACCCCTTTGGCCACCAGGCCCGGGTGACGCTCCCCCCGCCCCCCCGGGGTCCTGCTTTCAACAGAGCGTGAGCGAAGAGGTGTCTGCAGGACCTCGTCTCTAATTCCCGTGATGAATGCATTTGGCAGGGTCGGGGGGGCCAGGACCAGGTCCGAGGACCTTTGGGGAGACGGGAATGGTTCTGCGAGGGGCCCTGCACTGTGGCAATCTGGGCGGGCACAGGGCCGGGCAGGGATGCTTTGTGGACTCGGCTCCCCGCCCGCGAGCGTGTTGAGAAGAAGCCGGCAGGGGTGGCCGCCTGGCCCAGCGTGTGACAGGAGATGCGCCCTTGGTGTCCTGAAGGCCAGATACTTCAGCAGAGAGCTCCGTCGGGCCTGACCTACAGACCGGACAGTCATTCATCCTTGCAACCAAGATTAATAGAGAAGAACAAGGCCACCATGACCCACAACCACGATGATGACGACGATGGCGACTGTGCTGTGCGCCTGGCACCCCGGGCCGAGGCTCTTCTACGGCTTGGCCGTGAGGACGAGGGAGCCGCAGCTGGGGCGCTCCAGGTGATGCTCCCGGGGTGGGCGGCACAGGGCTGCGTTGGGATGTCGTGGCTCCCTGCAACCCTAATGACCCTCACGGGATCTCCAACCCCGCCTCCGCCCCCCGGGTCCCATCCAGGATTGCATTTGCCCGTTTGTGAGTCCTTTACCAGCAAGCAGCTGGGGGCGTCGTCACCCACACACCCGCCAGGTCTGGCTCACCCGGCGCTGCTGGACCCCCTCCCAGGGTGGCGCCAACAATTAAATTATCACGGTTCTGACACAGATCACACGTGGAATTGCGTGTCAGACAGGGGAATATCACCTGCCTGTTTTGCAAGGAGGTGGTTCCAGGAGGCACCGCCTTTGGGCTCTGCTCTGCTTTGGGGCATCACTGAGATGCAATAAGGTCAGTCACGATCGCGGGAAATAGTTGCAGCTGAGTCTTTTGAAAGAAGGACTGTGTGGGGGGCAGGAAAACGGATGAAACGCACGTGATAGGTCTGTGTTTGGAGTTGGCTGAGCCTCGCACACCCCTCCGGGTCCAGGGCCTCCAGGAGCTTCCGCGCGGCACCCCACCTGTGGGTGGGCGGCGGGGCGGTGAGCGTCCGGCTCCTCTCGGTGGGAGCACGCTGCGGTCACCAGGGAGCCTGGTCCGCGGGTCGGGAGGCCGCGTGGAAGGCGGACAAGGAATGTGCTGTCTGGGAGCCAGACAGGCGTGGGCACACATCCATCCGCCTCCTTCAGTTCCCGACTGCGGGGCAGTGACCCCCGCTTCCCACCTGTAGGCAGTGTGATCACGGGTAAGAACTGTGGGGTTAGTAGTGCAAACGTTTGACGACATGAGGGAGGCCGACTTGAGGAGTCACAGCAGTGGGGGCGCCCCTTGTCAGGAGAGCGGCAGGCCCCGCCAGGTCACGGCCACCCCAGCGCCAGTGTCCCCTTCAGAGCTCGCGCCTGCCTGTCCCACGCCCGCGGCCCAACTAGGGCAACACAATGTGTCTGAGGCACCCCAAGGGCACATGGAGGGAGGGAAACAATCCCAGTTGGCTCCCCAGAGGATTCGTCATCTCCTCCTCAAGAATTAAGCTTTAAGGGGATCCCTGGGTGGCTCAGAGGTTTAGCGCCACCTTCAGCCCAGGGCGTGATCCTGGAGACCCGGGATCGAGTCCCACGTCGGGCTCCCCGCATCGAGCCTGCTTCTCCCTCTGCCTGTGTCTCTGCCTCTCTGTCTCTCTCTCTCTGGGTCTCTCATGAGTGAATAAATAAAATCTTTAAAAAAAAAAAGAATTAAGCTTTATATTCAGAAAACCTAAGCCTGGATCTCGGCTCCCTTACGTTCTCCTCGGTCTGAGGTTTATGGAACTGTTATCTGTGAAGGTCCCAAAGCAGTGGCGTCTCGGCGATGCCCCATGGTCGCCACACTAGCACGGGGCGTTGGCCCTCTCGGCACCTTTGCCGTGACCCCGGGGTGTCGTCGGCAGATGTCAGCGTGGGCTCCCCGAGGTGCTGAGGAACGCCCGGGCTCATGACACTAGCGCACTCCCGTTGGGGCCGAATCTTTGTGGTGACCACAGCCCACGCACATGTCCTTCCCCTGCGCCGTGGGCAGGCCGGCTTCACGCTTCCAGCCGGAAATCGAAACAAAGAGACCACAGGTGTGGTTTCCCCCTGAAATGTCAGTGGACTGCCTTGTTCCTCTCCTGTCCTCCTGCATGGATGTCTCCAAGACCAAGTAGAGCGTTTTCCTCCTTCAGACGGTTGCCTCCCTTGAGATGTGGAGCAAGACAGCCTCTGTTCCGGCTGGAAATAGATTCCTTCTGGGAGTGGAAGTTCCTCCCGGATTCCCCTTTCAAACAAGGATAGAGGGGATCCCTGGGTGGCGCAGCGGTTTGGCGCCTGCCTTTGGCCCAGGGCGCGATCCTGGAGACCCGGGATCGAATCCCACGTCGGGCTCCCGGTGCATGGAGCCTGCTTCTCCCTCTGCCTGTGTCTCTGCCTCTCTCTCTCTCTCTCTCTGTGTGACTATCATAAAATAATAAATAAAAAAAAATTTTCAAACAAGGATAGATGCGGTGTCCACTGACCTTCACCCGTGCAGGCAGGAGCGGCGCTCACCCGGGCCCCTGGTGCACGTGTGTGTGCGTGTCCATGTGGCCGCTCCGCTGGCTCCCACTGCATCTGCAGCCACGGATGCCTCCCGGGCCCCTGATGCCAGAAAGGCGTCCAATGCCCCGTCATATCACAGGCAAGCTCCAACCGTGTCCAGACCTGAGCTTCAATCTTTTTTTTTTTTTAAAGATTTATTTATTTATTTATGATAGACATAGAGAGAGAGAGAGAGAGAGAGGCAGAGACAAAGGAGGAGGGAGAAGCAGGTTCCATGCAGGGAGCCTGACGCAGGACTCGATCCCAGGACTCCAGGATTGCACCCTGGGCAGAAGGAGGTGCTAAACCGCTGAGCCACCCAGAGATCCCCTCGAGCTTCAATCTTTACGTCCACTCCGCCTCAATGTCAGCTCCTCCAAATGTCCCTGCTCCTGAGGTGGCCTGGTTCTCATCCTCTCGTCCCGTGATGCGTGCGTGCTCCCTCCCCTGCACACCCGACCAGTGTGCACCATGCATCCCCTTCTCTACTGGCCATCTGCTCCCTGTCCGTTTACTTCTCTGTTCGTGCAAAAGACATTTATTAGGCAAAACCTCGGACGGTGTTATTAGGATTCATTCTACAGTAGGTCTGAGCTCAATTTACACGTCTACGCCTTTGGATATAATTGCTTAATTGGGTTGAATTCACCCAATTGCCCACTTTCCTCATCTCTACATAGAAAATATTTGTTGGTTGGATGGTTGATTTTATTTGTCCTAAAATCACTTACCCCAGAGTCAGACCATTCTAGGATTTAATGAAGAATCAAGTATTCCTTTATTTCCCTGCACTTTATGACAATACTCAAACCCACTTGAGTGTTCGACAAGTATAAAGTTCTGCTATTACCCAGAGCATACACATGTCAGCCACGACTCCCGGCTTACGGCGTCCCGCCCGGGGCAGGCACACCCGCATTTCTGGCATTTCTGGCAACCCCACTGCGCTGCGTGCAGGATGCTCTGGGCTCTGCTTGTCACCTGCTTCCAGGGCCTCCCTTTGGCTCGAGGACGGTCCTGAGCGCGGGCGTCCCTCCAGCCGCTGGAAGCAGGCCGGCCCTCATGAGTGGGGGACGGGTCCACTCCGGGTCAACCGCACAGGTCCTGGGGCCCTCGGGTCACACCGCCTGCTGGGCTGTTGAGGGAAAACAAGCAGGACTGTGGAGAATAAACGTCGCCTGGAGGGCCACCGAGCACGAAATGTCTCCTGTTTCGTCTCCCTGCTCGGGAGATCCACATCCCGTGTGGGGTGTAGACGGGATGGGCAGGGCCCTAATGTCCTGCAGCTCCCTCCCAGCCCACACCCCCGCCGTCCCCTGAGCACGGAGAGTGTCCCCACACCCCCTCGGTCCCATGTGCCCCGTCAGATACCATCGCGGAGGCCGTGTCTTCCACCCTCACTTCCCTCATGGAGTCCCCACCAGAGCTGCCTCAGCCTGAGCCATGAGTGCCTCCGTTCTGTAAGGGGGGAAACTGAGTCCTTGGAGGTCAAAGGGTCAGATCAGGGGGTGACGGGGCCAGCACTGGGCCTGGCCACCCCCTACCCGTCTGCACACGGAGCCCCTGAGGACAGCTCTCCGTCAGGACGGCCCAGGGCCTCTATACCAGCAGCCGGGGAGGGGGCTCCTGCTGGCACTGCAGACGGCGGCAGACGGGGAGGGCGACGAAGTCACGAAGGCCAGCCCGGAGTCAAGGAAGGGTCTACGTCCTGACGGGCCCAGGAGCGTGTCAGCAGGGGAGGAACCCGGGGCAGCCAGCTCTGCAGCCTGCTTGCCACTCGTGGTGAGGAGGGGGAGAGGCAGGGAGGCAGGGGGAGGGAGGCCGAGGGGGAGGATGACCCATCTGTGACCTGGAGGCCTGACTGGGTGCCTCCACTTGGTTTACCCGTCCCTCGTTCAGGGTGCAGGGCATCATCACCATGAGCTCCCACACGCCTGCCCTTAGTGGGAGGCCTCGATGATGCACCACAAGGTTATGACATCACACTGCGCCGAATGCTCCCTTGAAGAAGTCTCACCCGCCTCGGGTTGCTTGTCTCCACGGCACCTGGCAGGACAGCCCTCCCTGGGGTGCGCGCACGAGAGGGTGAGGAAGCGGCGAGGGTTTCGGGAGGCCCCACAGCAGCACACGCACAGTAGGCTCGTTGCCGTTGTGCACGTGAGGTTGGAGGACGTCCCGCCTCTTCGTGGAGCCGGGCTTCCTGAGAGGGAGCAGGTGCAATGGGGATGCTTCTTGGAGTTAAACATAGAATTAGCAAGATGTCGCTCCTGCCTTAATGACAAAGGCAGGCAAGTCAGCCGGGGGATAATTAGCGCTGGCTGTTCCGCCGCTTGGTAATAATATCTTAGCCTTATAAAAATAACCAGAATGTGGGAGTTGCCCACGTGAATCCAATGTGCTTTGGTGAGTCTGGATCCCTTCCTGGAATTTGGTGAGAGAAACATTTCGACGTTTTGGTGGCCGGTGCAGGAACGTGCAACGTACAGGAAGGAGACGCTGCGGGACTGTGCTGGGACATTTCCCTGCCGCGGCGTTCACGGGCCTGTCAAGGATACAAGCTGGCACAGGCGCCCCCGTGGCAGATGGTCTATGGTCGCCCCTGAACACTCGCCCAACGCATCCATCCTGAGGAAGCAGTTTGGATTGTCACGAATGCGCTTTACCAAATCATGTTGAGACGCCTGTTTGGATCCTAAATTCTTTGCACAACCACAAATGGCTGCTTTTCAAGACACATGCAAACGGGATGTGTCCTCTCTGAGCTGGAGGCTCCTCGGTACTTTGGAAAGGATGTCACAGAGGGTCAGGCTCCTCTGGAAAGGAGGCAGGCTCGGTAGCAAACCGACCCACAGACCGGGCGCTGCTGGTACGCGGCTCGGCTCCCCCTGCCGGGTTCCCATCTCGCCTCCTCCCCCTGGCTGCCTTGTGACCTTGGCAGGGCGTCATCCTTTCTGAGCCTCTGTGTCTTAATCTTTACAATAGGATAATGCCATCTGCCTCGCAGGGTTGTTGGGCGGATCCATACAAATATGAAATGTCTGATGCCCTCAGTACTCAGAACAGTAAAAACGGTTAATACCGGAGCCAAATTGTCCATCCGAGCGTCTCTAAAAGGCAGCAGCCCGCAGGAGCAGGCCCTGGCTGTTTGCCTGCTTTCTTGCCCACAGAGTGGCTCATTTCCATGGGAAAGACATAAAATATAAAATATGATGCGGAGCGGAGGTGTGGATGAGCCGTGTGTAACTCGAGTGTGTGATGGGAACACCGTACCATGGGAACGTTTGTAATCCTGCGCAGATGCCGGGGCTGCTCGCAAAAGTCAAACTCCTGAAGGGATCCTAACTGTCTTTAGTGTTTAAAACTGCCTCTCCCACACCGAGTGACTTTTGCAAAGTGCTTATGATGACCCCACGTGCCCAGGCGGCGCAAGCCCGGACACCGAGGCCAAACTGTTGGAACACCGAGGGTTCCAAAGCACCTTGCAAGCAGGTCCACGACCGTAGCAGCCTGTACAAAAGGATCTGGAGAAATGTTCCTAAATGTGACCTGTGGTCCATTTCCACTTCAGGTTGAGATCAGCAAAAGGGCTGGGCGGCAGCTGGAGCCCTGAGTAGCTTGGCCCTGGAGGCCTTGGCTCGAGGCCCCACGTGTCCGCTGGGATGGAGCAAGCCGGCGTGTGGAGGATCAGAGGATCGGCACGCCACAGGGTTGCGTGAGGATCAAGGCTCCCTCTTCACCAAGAAGCCACTCAACACACCACATTAAAAAGCAGGAATAGCAGGGATTTAAAAAAAAAAATCTATTCCCATGCAACCAAGACAGTCGAATGCTTTATTGGACAGAGTAGAAGCTAGCTTTTGTTGCACAAAATGCCGCAGAACTCAATGTCAGAAGATCAGTCGTTTGGGCAGCTCATGGGCTTGGGGGCTGGGCTCCTCTGGGCACGTCTCGCGGGCCTGCCCGGTTAATGTAGGCATCCGCGGTGGGCTGACGGTTGAGGGTCTCCTCACAGGACTGCGGCCCGGCTGGGCCTCAGTCCCCTCCTGGCCCTGGAGGTGAGTGGGAGCTCACTCACATGCAGGAGGTGCTCGCGGGTTTCCCAAAGTAAGAACCGAAGCCTGCACGGCTTCACGACACCAGGCTGAGGTTTGCACATCTGTCCCGCTCTGCCCTCGGCCAGCGTGTCCCGAGGCCGACTCACTCACCTTACAGGGCCGAGGACGGCGGGAGCTGCAGCCTTCACTCGGGCGTCCCACCGCACACCGAAACGGAAAGAAACGAGTTATGCAAACAGGATGCAGAGTCTCACTTAAAAGAAGAAAAAAAAACCCAAACTAAATTTCCCCCTTAAAGATGTCTTCGCACACATGTTAACGAGATACCGAGAAGGAAAGCTAAATCAAGCATAATTTGACATTGAAGAAACGTCTGACGGGGCCCTACCTCCCCATCTCAGTTTTCCCCCCCACATTCCATAACATTATCGGATTTTATTCCTTCCGTGCGCTATGGATTCAAACACAGCTTCAACTCGCATTTAATCCAATCTCTATATTTAAATCTGAAAGCTCCTGCCAGCTGAATTGCATGTTTTTACAGAATTAAGCTTAAAACCAAGGGAGTGGCGGGTGACGGTAGGGTGGGGGAGGAGGTTGCCATGGAAACAGCGCACACAACATCTCCCATACGAGTCAGATTTGTGCAAACGTTGGGTTTGGAACACGTGGGCGTCCGTGGTTCTGGGAGAACCCTAACCAACCGCACGCAGACCCGAGCTGGTTACTCAGATGTTTAATGTAACGATACGTGAGAGGATCCCCGCGTTCGGCGAGGGGAGAGGTGCAGGGCGCTGGGTGCCGTCGGCAGTCACCTCATCCAGGTCAGGTCTAAAGAAGGAGCAAGAGGGTCCGAGAGGCCGTGATTTGCACGGGAGCATCAGCAGCGCCGGACGGGCCAGGAGGAGGTGCAGCTGCTAAGATCTGCTCCCCACCCCCCCGAGAAGCAGGAGAGTCACAGAGGGGACCCAGCTGGGGTGCTTGTCCTCGATGCTTCTGGGACCTCACGGCTCATCCTCCAGGCAAGAGCACTGGCGACACCTGCCTTGCCCCTCGCTGGCCACAGGACCCCGTCTCCCCCGGGGAAGCAGCTCAGGGTTTACAGCTTAACACCATACATTTGCCTCGCTGTGCTCCCCAGTGTCAGATTCCAGCATCCACGGTCCCGAGGCTTCTGTGTTCTTTAATCCCATCACCCAAGACCTTCCTGTCCAGGGTCAGTCTGCATGGACGGCCTTGGGGGAGGCTGGACAGTGAGGCTTGCCCTCGCTCCGGAGCTCCCTCTGCCCCCCCAAACCCCGGCTGACCCCTCGGTCTGCGTGTGGTCCCCGCTTGTCCCAGGCCCTGCCCCGAAGGAAAGGGGTATTGGCTGAGGTCGCTGATGCCCGTCCGTCGTTCCAGCAGCAGCAGCAGCAGCAGCAGCAGCCGCCAAGGCGTCATCCCGGGGTCCTTGTGCCACGTGGACCTCGGGCCAGGTCGGCAGGGTTATTTCACACATGGCCCCACATTTGCAGTTCCTAAGACAGAGCGAGCCACGGCCTGCCAGCCCGGGCCCCTTGAGGTTGGATCAGATCTCTCTTTTCTCCCTCCCTTGAGTTTAGCAGTGTCCTGGGCTCCCCGGAGAGTGAGCCTGGTGTTGTCTGGCGCCCCCCGGAAGGCCAGCTGCTGCAGGGAGGCCCTGCCTCGTCAGGGTTAAGAAGAGCTGGTGCCAGAAGCAAGAAGCTGGGCCCAAGGGGCCCCGGGGCATCTGGGTCCAGGTGTCCCCTGGCGGCTGCTGTCGGGCAGCGAAGAGGAAGAAGCCAGGGGAGGCCCGGCCTCCGTCGTGGGCACAGGCCGTGTGCGGGCCCCGGGCGGACGCCGTGCTGACTCGGCTGCAGTCACGGGAAGACGCCGCAGGCCCGCAGGCCGAGCAGAATCCGGAAGGGGGGAAGGCCAAGCAGAATCCGCTGCTGGGGGAAAAGCGGCAAACCCACGGAGTGGGGTCTGTGGGAAAGCGTCTTCGTAGATTCAGCTGGCTTGTTTATTGTAAGAGGTTTGCCTTCAGTGAAGCAACCTGGGCAGAGCGCCGAGGATCGCCGGTGCTGGGTGTGTGTCCCTGTCACAGCCCATGCGAAGCCCAGACACTTCCAGCTCCTGATTGCGGAAGTCGTGGCGCGGGGCCGGCCGGCAGCGCTGCGGCAGGGCGTCCTCGACCCAAAGGCATAGGACATCGCCTCCGATCAGGGGACACCAGCCTTCAATCAGGGCTCACCAGCCTCCAATCAGGGGACACCAGCCTCCCTTCCTGGCAGCAGGTGCATCGAGGCCCAGACGCACATTGCACTCGGCTTTGGGCAAGTCAGAGGGTGTGCTCTGGGGTGAACCCCGGCAATCTCCCCAAACCCACCCTTACCTACGCCGCCTGTGCTTCCAGAGCAGACGTCTGCCGTCGCTTGCAGGGACCACTGTATTCACAGGACAAACACTGAATTCCCAGGGCAACATCAGGAACCAGGAAGTATTTTCCAGATTATTCCGCAGGGCCCACCGAGGCTTGCAGAAGGGAGAGAGTTGCCCGATCCTACGGCTAGTAAGGGCCGGGGCTGGCATCTGTAGGTTGCATTTATACTATCGTCTATTCTTTTTTTATTTGGTTATTTATACACGTACTTATTGCATATCTAATGCAACTTCAAATGAACTCGCTGGTTATGCAGGAAGGTGCCTTGCCCCCCACCCCGCCCCCTGCTCACCCCTGCGGGCTCAGAGGCAGCTTTGTGGGCTGGTGGCCGGTGGGGACCTGGATGCGGGCCCCCTCACCGCCGTGCTCCAGGGGCTTCGGCTGCACCCCCCCAGCAGCAGCGTGAAATCCACGATTCCTGAACCGCCAACCCGAAAACTGTGACCCCCCCTCCCAGTCCCCGTCGCTCGCCCTGCCCGATGCGCCCTCCTGACGGCAGGGACGGTAAGTGCTCACCGTCCCCGGGGTAAGAGGTACACCTTCCAATGGCCAGGGGCCAGGGGGCTTTGAATGACATTATTTCAGGGCTGAGCTCTGACACCCCACAACAACCCTCCCTCCCCCCCTCCGCGGAGTGTTGGCCTATTTCCCAAGGGGAGAGACCCAGGGCTGTAATTCCCAAGGGACCCATGTGTCCGAGGCCACGTCTCCCGGAGAGAGGCCGAGGCGTCTTTGGGAAGGTTAATACTTAGATCGTTCTGAGGTTGAAGCCAAACATGGACTCAGGAGAGTCCCTTCCATCGCCGGGGTCCTCAGACTCTGATTCCATATGATGGGGGAAGGCAGGGGAGGAGCAGCAGGGAAGGGGGACGCTCCCTGCGGCTTCCCCCCAGCTTGGCCCTCACCCCGGGAATACCGTCCCGCCTGCCAGCCCAACACGCCAGGAAGGGGACGGTCGCATTCTTGCTCCCATGGAGTCGACAGTCTCCTGGGAGCAAATCCCCCCTCCCTCCTTTCTTGCTTCCTTCCCCAAATTCTAACACCCTGGGGGACCCCTGCGTTGATCCTCCCGCGCCCCTCCCTTCAGAGCGCATGTGCACGACGGGTCTCCGTGAAACATTCGAGACACACGTCTCACACGCCCTCACACATTCATTCAATGAACGTCTCGTGAGTGGCGGGGGCGGGAGGCAAGGTCTGGGTGTTAGGGGGCATGGAGTCACTCATGGCATCCTCCCACCTGTTCAGCGTCCCTCCGGGGAGTACCTCCGAGCACGGGATGCAGATGCAGGGGTTGGGGGGCTCGGGTCCCTGGAGGCGAGGCAGCTCTTGTTATAAATGAGAACTGAGATTCCGACAGATCCCTGAACGGTCCCAGCCCTGGTCTGCGTGGCTGCATCACCCGCCCCCTCATCCATGTGGAATGTTCCGGACATCATGGTCTCAGGCAGTGGGCCCTCAGGATGTAATTCAGTCAAGGGTGGGGTCCCCAGGACTTGGGCTGGGAGGCTGAAAGAAGAAGCTCCCATTTGCAGAAGAGGGAGGATTTCGGAGAAGTGGGTTTTGAGGAGAAGTAGAGAGTGGGGGTCGTAGGGAGCCCTGAAGATGTGGGGTGCTGGTTGTTAATACGGGGCGATGGGAAGGAGGGAGGGGATGGAGGGAAGACGCCGATGCAGATGGGAGCCCGGGATGGGAACCCGGGGAGGGAGTGAGATGTCTGGGTGAGGGTCAGCAGAGGTCGTGCTTGAGGTCGCACTTCGGGGGGCCAGGGGAGGATAGAAGGGACAAAGGGACAGCTCACAGGAGGCAGAGGAAGGAGCATTTTGAGATGGAGCTGGATGGAGTCTGGTGTCTGCTGGGAGCGGGGCAGGATGGTCGTGGGTCCATGTGCTGGTGGAAGACCCCCTCTGCACCCCACTCGATGCCTCCTGCCTCTCTCCAGCGTGGGGGTAACGTGCGTGCCCTGAACCTGCAGCAAGCACCTGTCAGCTCAAACACGGAATGCGAACACACGGGACCAGGGGTGGTGACCGTGCAAAACTCGTGCAAAAACTCCAAGCCCGTGGTATCGGGGCTGGTCCTCACTCTGAGAGCACGAGAGTCCACGAAGGGCTGGACGGGCAGGCCGGGTGTGGGCAGAGGCGCTGGCCGCGCTTGTAAGGCACTCGGCGCCGCCACCCCGCCGCTCTGACCCTGCCAGGACCAGTCAAGCACCTGTGCCTAAAACAAGGAGCAAACACGTGTCCTTAGCCAGTGTTCCGCATCCCACGTGCCGCGTGCCGCGTGCACCCCTGGCATCCACATGTGCAGGCCGCATGCACAGCCGGGGCCCCCTGGGTGGCCGTCACCTGCACGTCCTGCTGCCCCGCGGGAGCCCCGCAGTCCCTCCGCGTGCAGAGCCGGCTGGAGATGGGAGCAGAGCACCGAGCAGCACCTCCCCACCGTGGGAGCCAGGCTGAGGGTGAGCAAGGGAAGAGGATGTTGAACTGAGAATTTTTGCTTTAGGCATTTTCTCTCTTTGAAAACTATTCTAAGAGCAAGACTGTGCAAAGTGACTCCAAAATATAACTCCAGGGAAGAATTTGCAGGCTGCAAACCGAAATCCATTTGCCTAAGTCAGGAGCGAGCTTTTGAGTCACGCTTGTTTAGATAGTTTTATTCTATTTGATGCATTTTGTGAATATGAGCACATTTCCTGGGAGAGCTTGCGATGATGAGAGGCTCGGTCTTGGGAGAAGCCAGCGGCCTCCCTGCCCCACGGAGGCTTCCGTCCCGCGCCCACCGGCTCTCCGTCCGCCAAGGTCACCGCAACCCTCTCAGGATGTGGCCCTGACCTGCGCGCCGTGGGCCACAGTGTGGTCCACGGGGGAGTGACACGGGCCAGTCGGGGTCATAGACCGCCACCGCGGGTCCCCCAGCCAGCATGGCGGCCGGGGGGTGTCAGCGCCCTCGTGTCATAGAGGAGCAGATGGGAGAGCCCAGAGCCAGCCTCAGACTGGCTCTGCTGTCCACGCCTTGTCCCCCCCCAACCCGACCACGCGGCTTCTCACTTGAGAAAGAAAACAGAAGCGAGGACAGACCCGGGGCTCGTCTTCTTCAGGAATTCTTTAAATTTGTTTCTTTTAAAATTATTTTTCATTTTTATTTATTTATTAATTTTTATTTAAATTCAATTTGCCAACATACAGTATCCCACCCAGGGCTCATCCCACCATGTGCCCTCCTGGGGGCCCGTCACCCAGGGGCCCCGGTCCCCCCCCTCCTCCCCAGGGACCCTCAGTTTGTTTCCTGTGATTGGGAGTCTCTCACAGTTTATCTCCTCTCTCGTTTTTCCCCATTACCTTCCCCCCCTTCCCTGTGGTCTCTTGCACTGTTCCTTATAGTCCACATATGAGTGAAACCACATGATTGTCTTTCTCCGATGGACTTACTTCACTCAGCATCATACCCTCCAGGTCCCTCCACGTCGATGTAAATGTAGGTATTCGTCCTTTCTGACGGCATTGGAAGATTCCGCTGGGCACCTAGACCACACCTTCTGTGCCACCCATCTGTCATCTTCTTCAGGATCCCAGGGACTTCATCACCTGCATGTGAAGGGCTCCTAAAATCCCATCCAGCTCTACTTGCCCTGCCCTCCGATGCAAGGTCCCCACTGCCCAGCCTCCCCATACCCAGCGTGGCCCCCTTGGGGGCTGATGTCACCCCGGGGCAGGCTGAGTGCTCCCGATCCCAGAGCCCTCCAGTCCACAATGACTGCAGCAGGTGGGTCCTTGCCTTCAGTGTCTCTTTTTTTAGAAAAATGATTTATTTTATTATTTTTAATTATTTATTTCGTTTATATATTATACATTATTTATTTATTTATTTATTTGGAAATAATGTCACTTACAAACATGGAAAGGGTAGCGTAATGAGCCCTGATGGGTCCTCCATTACTCAGGCTCGCCCACTTGCAGGATTTTGTGTGGTCTGCTTTGCACTCTCTCTATACGCTACTATTCCCACGGCTGTTGCCTGAACACCTGGTGAGCATGCCACGCGCCATGCACACTGGGCCCCTCATCCTTTATACTTCAGCATGTTTCTCAAGATTGAGGATATTCCCTTAAATAATCACAGTGCTGACATCACAGTCAGAAATTTGTCCAGATTAAATAATCTACGACAGCCCAGGTTCTAATTCACCCCGTGTCTTGATCGTGCCTTTTATGATATTTTTCTCTGGCTCAGAATCCAGCCCAGGATCCAGCAGCTATCATACCCTTTACCCTCCTTGGATCTGGAATGGTCCTCCACTGCTCCTTGTCTCCCATGTCATGGGAGTGTGTCCAGTTCAGATCGTGTGAGGCAATGGTATTTTATGTGCTCTCAAGGCTGCACAGACTCCCTACGCAAGATGTTTCTACAGCTGGCTTAGCCCTATTCCACATCTTTCTTAGGACAACGTCTACACACTCAATTAAAAACAAGCCAACCTCACTAGACCACCAGCCCCAATTCCCCTACAGGTACGTTTCCGCTCTCCCTGCATGTGGCAAGAGCTGATGGGTGGATTTCTATTTAGTAAATGTAGGTAGAGAGTATTGGGGGATGGATCAGCTAGGATGTGTTAAATTTATTATTTGCAATAACAAATAACCATGGAATAACCAGTGTCTCTCTCACACACACAACACAACACACACACACACACACACACACACACACACAGGTGACTGTTTTTCCTCACGATTTGGAGGGACTCTGCTCCACAGCATCTCTCAGGGCCCCAGGCTGATGGAAAATCCATCTTTCTGGGGCTGGGCCAAGCAGAGCGTCGTCTCCCCTACCAGAACGAGGTGGGGGTGAGTTTAGACAATAGCATATTTTCAGTAAGTGCACCTGTTACCTCCAGGTACAGCCCATCAGTCAAAGGCAGACCCTTTGTACCCTTTGCTGCAGGGGCTGGGGAGTGCAGGCTCTCCTGGGTCTGTGCAAGACATTGGTGAGTGTTATCGCACCTGCCCCAGGGCTGAGGGAAGGAGTTGGCCAAGGGGCTCCAGGATCTTCTCTTTGGAAAGACCTTCAGCATCAGCCCACAGGTCAGCGGCTCTGGACTCCATGTGGAAGGCGAAGAGCACTGAACAGAATTAGCCGCGGATGCTGGCTTGACCCACAAGCAAGGAGGGATCCTGCCTTCCTCAGGGGAGGACTTCAAAAGGCAACGCTGATTTGAACGTGCCCGTCCTGGCTGCTGTTGTCATTTCATGAATTCCCAGGGCATTTTTGTCTTTTTACAAATCATCTTCCTCGAGGCCCAAAGCTGCTGGGGGCTCATAGTGGGTGCACAGCGTGTGTGGGATTGCACCATGTGAGCGCCACATGTGGCTCGATAACTGTCTTACAGGAAACCGAAGGTGATAGTTTGTTGTGTTTGCATATGGTTTCTACCCAGTTTAGAAAAGGTAAACATGCTGCGGGGGGAGTTTTATTTCCCCAGTATATTTTTTTTATTATTATCTTCTTACAATTCACCTGAAATGTCATTCTTGACATGTGAGAAATCTGCAGGTCTTTGATCTTATGCAGGGAGAGTTGGCCCTGGCTTAGCATTTGGGGATGGGTCTTGTTTACTTAGGATTGTTCAGCTGTTAAATACACCACATTTGCATTTGGGTGAATTTTCCAAGAACAAAAAAGCCCATAGATGTGGGAAGCCTGCAGAGCGGTCCTGGATGTGGCCCCCGCATGGAGCACGATGCTGCCTTTCCTGGCCCATCAGTGGGATGAGAGTCATGGTCAAAGTGTAGAGAAGACGTAGATGCCCTGTTAGCAGAAGAGCTTGAGGTGGGCCATCAGGTGTTCCCAAGCTCCAACCCTGGCTCAATGACCATGCTTCCTCCTGGTTTATTAGGGTGATGTCCAGTCCTCACATCCAGTCCCCACCCAGGGGCCCAGAAGACTTCGCAGAGGATGGCAGCTCCAGGCTAGAGCATTCCCGGATCTAGGACTGCCCAGCACTCGGGAAACAGGGGGTTCCAGAGGCAATAAGGTTCCGTGAAGTCTGGCGCTCTCCCCCATGCCAAAGTACCACTGGGGATTTCACTCACGAGCAGGGAAGCACAGCAGTGGGCACCTGGATCCCTCTCCCTCCGTGGGTGCCTGCCTCAGGGGCCTCCTGTCTCCAGCCCCCTATATCTCCTGCTTTTCTGTGTCCTGTCTCATCAGTGAGCATCTTCTGGGCATGTGGGGCTGTTTCATCGTGGATCCAGACCTCACCCAACACTGGCCTGGGCCATCTCTAGGGTGTAGCACAACCTGGCTCAGAGGAGGGAGGTGTTCCCTTCCTTCAGTGCACCCCGTGGCCACAGGAGGGAGGTCAAACCAGGTGCCCTTAGGAGGGAGGGAGTTTGGAGAACAAAGGATGTTCTGCAGACACCAAAGAGCATCTTGTGCAAACTCAGTGACTATAAGCCACACTCGTGAGTCAGAAGCCACCCTGTGACGGACAAGACTGCATCTCCTTCCTCGTCCACGCAGATGCTGTCAGGTGTTGTCTACAACCAGTGGTCTGACTGCCAACCACATATGAGGCTGTAAACCCCTGCACATGAAGAGGGAGGCCTGGAATCTGAGGCTACCCCTCCGAGGACTAGAAAGTGGGGAGATCTGCTGATTAGGTTGGGATTTATTCTGTGGACAAAGGGGCACCTTCGAGTTCGCTGACCAAACTGGACTCAGCTCGTGTTTGCATTTCAGAGTGTAGATTAGGTGAGTGCATGCAAGCCCTGGAGAGGCTTCCCAGTGAGAGAGGATGGGCTGCTGGAGAAGTTGTGGGTCCATGCGGCAGACGCTGACTCTGCACATCCAGGAGCACCAGGCAGCTCTGGAGATCCTTCAAGCAGAGCAGGCTGGAGGGGTGGGCTGAGTCCAGCAGCCAGACCACAGCTCACACGCATCTCACATGTGAGATGTCACCTGGGGGAGGAGGACAACAGCATGCATTGAAGAGGAGGAGGAGGGAAGCAGCCCGACATCCAGGTCCTGGTCTGGTGCTCATGGCAAGGACGTGACATTTCCCTGTTGGACACAAAACAGCCTCCCGGAAAAACAGTGGCCACAAAGGAGTGAGACCAAAAAGGAGAGAGACCAAAGTTATGTTGAAGCAGACACAAGGCAGCTAGGGCAGCCCAGGGCACAGGAGCTCCTTGACCCTGATCCCAGAGCACCGGGCTCCAGTCTAGCCAGCCCTCCTGAGACACGGTGTGATGAGATGCTCCGTCCTGGATGTAGACTGACCACGTGAGCACACAGTTCACTCCCAGGGATGCAGCAGGAGAGGTGGACACATACATTTGCACAAAAACTCATCCACAAGCTCACAACAGCCGAAGAGTGGAAACAACCCAACTGTCCCTCGTTGGATGGGTGAGTCAGCATGATATGCCCCATCCATACAGCGGACTGTCTCCCGGCCCACTAGGGGATGAAGTGCTGGCACACGCCGCAGTCCAGATGAGCTTCGAGAACAGTAAGCTCAGGGAAAGGCGCTAGACGGGAAGACCACACATTGGGTGACGTCATTTATATGAAATGTCCCGAACAGGCAAAAGGCAGGGGCAGAAAGTAGATAAGTGGTTGCCAGGGTCTCGGGGGCGGGGGGGGGGGGGGGTGGCTGGGAAGGGCTGCTAATGGCGATGGGGCAGTGAAAACGTTTGCAATCAGCGGAGATGGTCACGTGATCTTAGGAATTCACTAAAAACCACAGAATGGTTCTTAGAATAGTGAAACGGGGGACTTTTCCGGGATTTCTATCTCAATTAGAGCAAAGACATCAATCCTAGGATTACCCTTCCTTCCTGACGAAGCGCCATTTAGGGTAACAACTGCTTCCTGCAAACCTCTCCCAAGGCACCTGCTCTGGGAGTCCCCGTGAGCGCCCACTGATGGAGGCCCTGTGGCCCCTACAGTGGGCTCTACAAGGAACAGTGGGCCCTACTTGTTCAACTATGGGATCTACATGGTCAGTGGCAAGGGAGGTTGGTTTGCTCTGACGTCTGTGATGGATGGGACAGTTCTTAAGGAACCTGTGTGTTTTCAAGTCTACGGGTTCAAAAACATCACCATTTCTCAGAACCCAGATGCCTCTCTAGGTCCCATCCTTTGGCCCTGAACCTCCCAAGGCCTTGGCCAGGCTGAGCTGGTCAGAGCGGTGTGGCCTGGCCTGGGATGACTGTTTCCCCACTCGGCTTCCACCACCCAGCACTCCTGGCTCATCCATGGCAGAGGTCACCCAGGTGGACCTACACAGGGATTCCGTAGGGGTCCACAGTGCCAAGCTGACCCTGCTGTGCTCCCCTGTGTTCAGGGGCAGGCCCCATCCAGTGACTGCACATCGGCACTGCCCCTCCCCGAGAAGGCAGATGTCCCTGACCTGGTGGCATCCAGCTTCGGCCACTGACACGCGTCCTTCTGCACAGACGCTGTAGGAGCCACTCTCTAGGCTCCCTGTTCTGCCTCTCAGACTGTGGGAGCAATGTTCACGTGGAGACCTCATCAGGCCTGAGAGAAACAGAGTCCATGCCACTCTGTGCAAGACGAGTGCCAGGAGTGGGAAACACACAACTTTTGGAGGTGCTGATGTTTCAGATTGTTCCCACGGCCTAACAAAGCCATGGCTGCATGGCACAGCCACCTTGAAGCCTCTTGTTTCTGCCCTCCTTGATCTGACCCCACGGGGAGAGCTGCTAGATCAGATCCAGCCTGGAAGGGTTGCATGGCTACGAGGGCATCACCCAGGGTGTGTGCATCAGAATGAGCAGCAGGGCTGCAGAGGGGCTGGGGTTGGGAGTATCTGGTCCACAGGGAGGGCTGCTGCCATTTAGCTTCCTCATTTCTGGTGGGCAACCTGACGGAGAGGGGTTCAGTCATCAGTGAGGCAGTCAGGCTGGGCAGGGAGGCATCCGTCCATCCGTCCGGGTGAAGTCTGAGGCCCTGACCATGTACGGAGGTGGGGGGCTGTAGATGTGGGGAGAAAGGATCGGAGTCTTGCTCTTACATCCATTTAGGGCCAATCAGAGGAACAGCCAGGTGAGGCATGTGCTCTAGACACACAGTAGGCTTATGTGGCCCCGCAAGTCCCAGACCCACAGGGCAGGCTTTGGGGAGGGCGGGCTGGAGCTCCTGGGGGTCAGCTGAATTTCTTCTTCTTCCTCAGGGAACCCTCCACTGTGCTCTGGAGGCCTTTCCACTGATCGGACCAGGCCCCCCCAGGTTCTCCAGGACAATCCCCCTTAGGTAATGTCTGCTGATTGGAGCTCACCTATCGAAAACAACCTCACAAAATGAAGAGTCTTTGTAGTAGAATAATGATTTTGGTCTTGTAAACCAAGGATGACTGCATTTCCCTTCTCCCACGGATCACGGCCATACATTGGTTTCTAAAGCCTGAGACAGTTGAATGTACAATTTAAAATTTATATAGAATAGTTGACATAGACACATATTTGCTGTGGGAGAATTTATTAACTTTCTGATCAATTTATCCTATTTCCTGGTATACGGTGTGAGGGAGGATTACTCACACATTTTTATATTGCTTCCCTCTTGTGGACCCTCCTTCAACTGCTCTGAAAGTGTGCGGGTACACATGAATCCTTCTTCCACAGGGGAGTGGGGTTCCAGGGCCCAGGAGGACGGTCAGTTGGCACACAGATGGGCCCACCCTATAGATTTTGGCGGAGGAACCAACACCTTGCTTTGTAGGCTCAGAACGGGAGCCACGCGGCTCAGGGCCCAGGACTTTGCTTCCACCTGGCCTGGTGACACTGTGCTGGCTCAGGCACTGATGGCATCCTTGGTCCCAAATGCCCACAGAAGTGTCCGCTTCTCGGTCACCCTCCATGGACCCTTCCCCACGTGACACACGTCTCTGGAAAGGGGCAGGTCTCACCACAGGGGCCATAACATACATGTCACATGCTAATGAAATCCTGCCACTGGGTGATTGTCATTACTTTGGCCGTGGCCCAAGGGGGCCAATCCTGCCGCGTGGCCTCCACGTTCATGCACCCCTCCTCCTCCCACTGGCTGGCCTTCACCAGCTCAGGGGGGTCACTGTGAGAGAGCTCTGGCATTTTCTGGGCAGAAGAACTGTGGTCTTAATTCAGCCACTAAATCACCCCGTACTTAGTGGCTCCTTGGCCAGCACCGTGCAGGTGGAGAAACTGAGGATCACGGGCCCGGACGCTGTGGGAAGAGCCCGGTTTGCATCTTGCCCCTGAGCTATGGGAGCCTCTTTGGAAAACACGCTGTGTCCTTAAGGAAAACTGTCAGCCGCTGGGCAGAGGGCTGTCCCCCTTCCCATGCCCCGAGGCCCCGAGCTGACCGCCAGCTGCTCCAGATATTCCCCCGTGGACACAGAGGAGGCCCGGGAAATAGGCCCTCGCCGTCTGAAGCTGCTTAGGATGCGTCAGGCGAGGTTTGAGTGGATCTGAGGCCCCGGCCCCCGCCCACCGGTCAGGGCGCCCACCCCCTGCCCCCCTGCAGAAGCACAGCGTGGGACACGCCTGTCCTGCAGGGAGCCAGGTGCAGATGGTCCGTGCGCCTCGACGGGAGGGACCGTTACTCCGGGAACGAGGGCTGTCCCCCTCGGAGCCCACCGCTGGGAGGCCGGCGGTTACCAGGAGGCCTGCAGAGCCGCTGCCTGCTGGAGGAGAGTGCTTGTGATGCGGCCTGACGTGCTTTGTTCTGGAAAACGACTTTCAAGCCTTGTTTTGCAGTCAGGGAGCTCTTCTCCTGGAGGCCCTCTTCCCACGGCTGATCCCGATCGGCTGCCCTGAAAGCTTCCTTCCGCCCAGCTCGCCCACCACGGCCCCCGTCCAGCGCCAGCCTGCAGCCCGGCAGGCTTGCACAAACGGGGCTCAGAGCTGTGGCTTGTTCACCCCGGAGGCCCTGGGCTTGGTTGCAGATGTGCTGTGCACGCAGCTCTGGAATCGTGAAACTATAAAGATTGCCCTAGGGCTGACCGAATGTTCTGGTTTTAGAGGAGATTGGGTTCGGCTACCAATGGCATTTAGGAGCTCAGGAGGCAAATCAATCCAAGATTCGAGTATTGAGCCTGAGAGATGGGGCAGGGGGAGCTCACTCGGGGTGGGGGAGGGGGACACGTTTATTTCCTGCGAATGTCGGCAGGTGCACGGGGACTTCTGGGTGGCCTGTGGGCCCTTCAAGCTCCTGTCCCCTCTCACCAGCATTGGTTGACCCCGGCGTGCCCGATGCCTCAGGACAGCAGGTACAGGGCTCCCACCCGCTGCACCAGCTGTTTCTGCAACACACGGAGCCTGGTTCTCGGTGCAGCAGAGATCTTCCCACCCAGAGGGTCAGCTGAGCTTCCAGGTGCTTCATGGCTTCACACGCGTGATAGGATTCGAATAAGGAGGCAGGCGAGGGGCAGCGCCGGGTGAGGACCCACATTGGGACGTACAGAGCCCCGGCCACCGCCCGCCGCTTCCCGGAGGAGGCCACGTAACCCTTTGGCCAGCTGCCAGCTGGATCCAGGGTGCAGTGCTGGGCCTTTCCACACAGGCACCGACAAACACAAAGGCCCCCCGGGACCCCTCTGGGGAACTCGTTTTATATTCTAGGAACAGAACAGTAGAGAAGGAAAGGGAAGAAAAGCACTTAGCAGCCCCCAGCGGGGCTGTCCATGTAAATGATGTGTCACGGCCGCCAGCACTGAACAGCCACCCACGCTTGCCCTCCCCGAGGAAGGAGCTGCACATCCGAGCCTTGCACACCAGCCCTCTCCGCCCACACGGCCCTCCCCTGTCCAGTGTTCTTGGCCTCACGGCCCCGGCCAGCAGGGCCCAGACCTGCCTGGGCCTCAGACCCTCGGGGGACACGTTCATAGGTCCTGTTACAGGCCGACTCGCGTGCTCCCCAAATCCATGCCCTCATCGCCAGGACCTCAAAAGAGGACCTTATTTGGAAAGAGAGTCCTTGCCGATGTAATGAATTAAGATGAAGTCATGTTAACCCCATAGACTGTCATCTTTATACACAGGAAGGATTTGGACACAGAGATGCCTAGAAAGAAGGTCATGTGAAGAGACACAGGTCCAAGCTGCCATCTGCAAGCCAAGGAGACAGGCCCGGGGCAGATTCTCCCGCCTAGCCCCCAACAGGAAGCAATCTGCCGGCACCTTGATCGCAGACTTCCAGACTCCGGACTGTGAGACAGTAGTCTTGTTGTTTTAGCCACGGCGACCGTGGCACCCTGCTAGTGGCCACAGGACACTGACACAGGCCCCTTCTCCGAATCAGAAGCATCATGGCAGACTCGTCTGTTCAACAAGCCCTCGTGTGATACTTATGGACTTTGGGGCACAATCTCAGGGATGGGATGCAGAGCTCCTGGTGTAGACGGATCACCTGGGGATGTTGTTACCATGTGGATCCTGATTCAGCAGATCTGGGGATTGAGATCTCGCATGACTATGTGTTTCCACATGATGCCGATACTGCTGGTCCTCAGATCTCACCTTGGGTAGCAAGGCAGTGCTGTTTGTTGGCGACCAGTCCAACAAATGTGCAGTTCACCGAGTGCCTGGTCCACCCAGAGGCGTGGTGCCCCTCAACCCAAATGCGTGGTCCGCCTATTGGAGCCAGGGGGTCCTGCAGGATGCCATGCTCAGCTGCCCCACTTTGCAGACTGTGAAAATAAGACACAGAGAAGCCCTGGGCTGTCCTACAATCACACCCCCAGCTAGTAAGAGGCCTGTGATCAGAAGAGTTTTCTTTTCACTTCAGGTTCTGTTATCTTCAGGCACATCTAGGGTACCTCTGGGCTAAGGGTACAGGAATTAAAGGAAGAAGCACAATTCTCTCCTGAAGAATCATGATTCCGTTTGGAAGACTCACGAACCCCCTACGGAGAAATGCATGATAGAGACAATTAGCACTGAATGGAACTCAAGTATCGTGAAGGTTGTTGACTTGATTGGTCTTCCTAGGGCTGGCCCAGATCCCCTCGACTCCCCATGGATGACCCATCACATAGCAACTGGGCCATCCTCCGGGAGGGTGGCACTGGGAGGCATCTGGCACAAGACTGATACCTCATCATGAGGAGGTTATACAGCGAGGTGGGAGGTAGCAGTTTGTAGGATGAAGGTCTCAGGTGACCCACACCAGGATGTGAGGAGTGAGGCTTTGGGCTCCTGAATGCAGTGTGTTTATTTTTTTTTATTTTTTTATTTTTTTAAAGATTTATTTATTTGTGAGAGAGAAAGAGAATGAGGCAGAGACACAGGAGGAGGGAGAAGCAGGCTCCATGCAGGGAGCCTGACGTGGGACTTGATCCCAGGACTCCGGGATTGCACCCTGGGCCAAAGGCAGGCTCTAAACCGCTGAGACACCCAGGGATCCCTTGAATGCAGTGTGTTTAGAAGGAAGGGTCTTGTTTGCTGTGCACGCGTGCCTCACAGCACCCACGCACCTGGCCCTGGTGTGGGGCCACCTTCTCTTCACACTCATGCCCCTCCCCAGATGTGCCCTCTCTGGCTGGGCAGGGCCTGCTCCTGCTGTCCCCTGGGGCGGGGACCCTCATCTCCCCACATCTCACCCTTTCACAAGCCCCAGAACAAGGAATGGAAGGAGGCATCGTCCCAGTGTTGAAAGAGGTCTCATATACACGAGCCCCTACCACACTTCCAAGCATCCCTGACAGGCCATGTGGGCTCACTTTGTGGTGATAGCTGAGCCCTGCTCTCCCCAAGAGGTCCCCACTCTGCCACCACCCAGAGGCCCCTCAGAAGGGACAGTTAGGCTAAGAGGTACGTCCTGGGATTTGGAAATGGGCAAGAGAGCTGCAGGGGGATGCAGCTTACCTGGAGGTAGGCAGAGTGACGACCAGTCCTCGTGCCCCCCCACGTGTCCATGTCCGAGTCCCAGAACCTATGAACAGGTGACTTTATAAGCAAAAGGGAAGCTGAGGTTGCAGATGGTTGAGGATTGCTAATCCGTTGTCTTAAGACAAGGTGGTTATCCTGGATGAGTCTCCTGAGCCCCATGCAGTCACGAGGCTCCTCCAAAGTAGAAGTGGGAGGCGGAGATGAAGGATGCAGAGTGTCCCGGGGTGAGAGCTTCATCTTTGTGGGCTTGGGAAACAGTGGGAGAGCCTGCCAGCCGGGGGCAAAGGTGCCTCGGAAGCTGGAGAAGGCAAAGGGGCAGACACCGCCCTGGAGCCTGCAGGAGGAGCACGGTGCTGTCCAAACCTCGACTGCGCCCCGTGAGACCATGTCAGATCTCTGAGGGCAGAACCGGGGTTGCCACCTGCCCGGCTTTTCCCAAGGCACCTCCGGCTTCTGCAGGAAGGGGTGTGGGACACCTTGCACAGGGCTGGCTAGTGTCACTGCCTCCGGGAGTGGGTCCATTGGCCCTGCTGGTTTTAGCACCATCCTGTTCCATTCTAGATGGACACGGCCGTGTAGAGGTCAAGGCCTGGAGCCTCCATGGTCTTTCCTCACCTGTGAAATGGGAATGGAATACTCCTTCCCTCCCATTATGAAGGTAAGAACAAAATATAAAATATTACAAAATATTGCATCCACCACATTGAAAGATTGCTGCACGTGCATACAGAGTATACTTGGTAAGAGTGTAATAAAGCAAACACCTATGTGTCTGCCATTGAAAAAACTGAACATCACCATGGGACCTTCCTGCATTGAGTCCCTCTGGACATCTGCCAAGCTAAACGCCACGGTGAAGCTGTTTTCATTCTATTTTACTCTATTTGTGGTTATCCCTAAAGGATATGTTGTAAGGTTTTCAATTTGGGGCTTATTTACATGGGGAGCATTTTTCTCCATATTCCCCTGTTGTTTCCCTTTTATCCAGGGCTGGTTTTGAGATTCATCCACGCGTTTGCCTTCCTTTCCACGGATGTGCCCACCACACTGCATGACGGTGCAGCAGTGTTGTTGATGGTTAGCTGGGCGGCATCCCCTTCTTGGCATCACATGTCAGGTAACGATGAATGGTAGGCCTGCATCCTGCCCACCCCCTGGACCCAGGTTCATAGATGAGCACTTCTCTCGGGGTCACACCGGGGGGGGGGGGGGGCACTTCCAGGATGATGGGGAACATGCATCTGCAGCACAACTTTTAGAGACTGTTTGTTCTGTTTCCCACTGTGACTTTTGTCAAGTTGTGCTTCCTGCCAGCATTGGGCAGCCGTGCTCATTATCCCCATTCTCACCAACACTTGGTCTTGTCTGTCTTCTTAGTTTTTATCAATCTGGTGGATGAAACCAACCTTGACATAATGTTAATCTGAATTCCTTCATTGATAGTGAGTTTGATCACTATTTAAAATGTTTATTAGCTATTAATATATCCTTTTTTGTGAAACATGTTTTTTTAAAGATTTTATTTATTTATTTGGGAGACAGAGAACACGAGCTGGGGGAGGGGCTGAGGGAGAGGGAGAAGCAGGCTCTCCACTGAGCTGGGATACTGGTACGGAGCTTGATCCTGAGGCCTCAGGGTCACGACCTGAGCCAAGGCAGAGGGTTAACCGACTGAGGCACCCAGGCACCCCTGACACATGTTTTTATTACCATCTCCTTGTTTCATTGGTTGCCATGACCGTGCCCATATGTTTATAGTAGTTTGCTATTCTAGATACTCATTTTCCCTAGATTAGACAAATTATAAAGATTTTATCACATTATGTGGCTTTTTAAATGGTGGTATTTCATAAACAAGTTTTTACTTCTAAGATGCTTTATGGTTAGTGTTTTCTTGTCTTGCTTGAGCAATCCACAGATTCCTCTAATATTGTCTTTTAAAATATGGATAGTTTTGCTTCTTATTTTCAATTATTTAAACAATCCATAATGGATTCTTTCAATATTATGAATTAGGGATGCAGTTTGTTTTTTCCCCCTGCCCTCTCTTTCATTTTTATCCACATGCTGAGTTCTGCTCTGTCAGTCTTCCTTATGCCCTGTCAGCAAGCCGCATGGACCGTAACCGTGGACTCGGGACTCCGGACGTTGGCTTTGGGGGCATCTCTGCTGCTTCTGGTCATCTGTTTTTCCATGAATGTTAACATTTTCCACAGAAATCAGCACCGGGATTTCCACTGCATCCCTTACTTGGTGTGAGATTTGACAGTTTTAAATGTTGAAGCTTCCTCTTCATAAACATGGAATACCTTTCAAAAGGTTTCTGTTTTTCAATAAAGATGTGTGATTTTTCTCACGCGAGGTCCTGTACGTATTTTGCTGATTTTCTTCCCGTGTACCTTATGTTGCCATCCCAGTATGTGTTTTGTGTTTAGCTGCCTGATTTCCTTCAGCAGGTGTTTGTTGGGAATGTGTTTTTCCTGCTTGTTCACCTCTGCCAGTTCTGTTTCCTTTTGTTTCCATTGTGTATCTAGTTTAAAGTGTGTAATCATCTCATTTGTTATACAATTTTAGCAATGTTCATATTTTACACATTTAATTTTCTCCATTTACATTTGTTGGGATAACTGAGATCCATTGCTACCATTTTATTTTGTGTTTCCTATTTACCAAATTTTCTGTTTCTTAGTTTCTCTCTTGTCTTATTTTCTCTCAGACGGGCTTAGTTTTCCCCCTTCCATAATTTCCCATTTACACTGTTGGAATTTACACTAAAAATTCTACTGGGTCTAACAATCATTGTAAATGTTTAAGATAATCAATAACTTGATCCTTTCTGAATAATGAAGACATTTGCTAGCTCTAACCACAACCCAATCTGAAAGTTGTTTTTTTTCCAGTTGTGTAGGTCATGTATTAATATTTTAAAATCTCATAAGTGATGTATTATTATTAAATCTCACAGATCTCATATTGTTATTTGTTCCGGTTCATCCCTATTGCATCAGTGTGATCAACATTTCTTTTTGTGTCTTGTATTTTTATTCTGGGACCATTTTCCTTCCATATAAAGCACATCTTTTGGGAGCTCTTTTGGTGAGGATTGGTTGATGTTTTTCTCCTGAAAGCTTTTTATTTCCCCCTTGTACTTTTCCTGGTCACAGAATTATAGGCTAACTGTGATTTTTTCTTAGCACTTTGAAGATATTATTACCCAATTTTTCTAGCTTCCACTGTTGCTGTTTAGAGGTCTGCTGTTTACAAGAATGCAGGGTAATTTGCTGAATTAAGCTGAGTGACTAATAGGCACTCAATAAATGTCTGTTGATGCAGTGTATGCATGAGGGGAGTCACCAGACAAAAGTGGCTCCTGTGCTTTGCTGAAGACGCAGACTCCCAGCTGATGAGATGCACCATTTACCACCCACTTGCCTGCCTTATTCTTCCTCCTCATGCTGTCCAGGCACAGGTAGGTGGTCAGGGGGTCCCTGGGCTGGGACGATGCTGGGCTTCTGGTAACAAGAGTCCTCATTTATCCCCAGGGCGTGTGATCTCAATAAGGTGGGTGTAGACTACCTGTTCCTTCAGGGAGGTTTGAACTCTGATCTCAGGTTATGTGCATCAAATATCATCCTAATGAAGAAAAAAACAAGCATGATGACTGTACTGACTTTTTAATTGTCTTCAGTGCAGGCAGTATTAGTGTGGAATTTAAAGAAGATGGGTGGATACTGAATAGCAATCCTGAGGTAGTAATTGCCTTAATTTATTTTTCGGGAACCAAAATTAGAGACAAATTTGTCCCCCGTCTCCTCTCTGGAAGCAAAGTCTCCTCAAACCAGCTATTTTTAATTTAGATAAAAAGCTATTATCGCTCTTAAGTCCTTTGAGGTTCCTCATGCACCTGAAGTCCTGTTACTTTGATTTATACCTCCTTGGAATTCATTTGGATCCTAGAGACACCTTGCTTTTAAGGTTTGTTTCTACAGAGTGCTTTGTTCCTATAATTTCAACAAAACTCTTCAGGGCACCCAGGGAGGAGTTGGCATCATGCCACACTCTCAGATGGCACAAGGACAGGCCCAGGAGTCTAGGACTCCAGTTCGGGGGAGGACACACAAGCAGGCCACTTGACCCAATATTCATTGTGACCTACATATTTTAGGAAGGTATGGGAATACAGAAGAATACTAAGATAGACTTATTAAATGAAATATTATCATTAATTAAGTCATGAGGATGGACACGAGTAAGCAGGACAAAAACAGAGGGAAGAAAAGCCCCGTAGGAGGACCATCATGAGAAAGTCACAGAGACACGGGACGTCTGGGTGGCTCAGTGGTTGAGTGTCTGCCTTCAGCTTAGGGCGTGATCCTGGTCCTGGGATTGAGTCCCATGTCGGGCTCCCTGCATGGAGCCTGCTTCTCCCTCTGCCTGTGTCTCTGCCTCTGTGTGTGTGTGTGTGTGTGTGTGTCCTGAATAAATAAATAAAATATTAAAAAAAAGAAAGTCACAGGGTAACAAGATAAATGGTGATGAAAATATTTATCCTTCAAATCTAAATGTGTTTAAGATTGAAAGAGACACTGTGGATCAAGACTGGATAACAGATAGGAATCAGCATGTTCCAGGCATGCTGGGTGTTTGGCCATCCTGTGCGGAGGAACCCATTGCAATGGCTCAGTTAGACATGGAGCAGCAAGCTGTCTGGTCCTGGCGTTTTCCCCCTGCCTTCCACACAGACCAGGCCAGGACTGTGCACCTGTTGAGGGACCACTCACTGCCATGCTCTGGCACGAGGGCTCCCCTGCCTCTACCAACAAGCTGTGTCAGAGCCAGTAGAAGATCTCCTTGGGCCCCCTCTGAGATGATGCTGGTGCCCCCAAATGCATGCAGGAAAAAGCACTTCACATATTTCAACTGCCTGTCCTACTTTTGCCTCCATCTGGTGCTGGCTCCTGGAGGCATTACACTAATTCCCATGAAGTTTTAAGAAAAATGCTTGAACATCCATTTACTTGCAATTTCTTTGAATGAGATACTTATCTAATCCCTGTAGTAGCAGTGACCATGTGGGTAGAGGTTCAGGAGGCCAGGATGGAACAGGGGACGGGGTAGGAAGAACATAGGTCCCTGGTGGAACCCCACCTGTGGTCTGTAGGGGCAGATCTCCTGTCTTCTAAAGATCCCTCTGCTTCACTTTCCAATTTATTTTCATTCTGTGGTGAAGAGAGCAATGCCCAGGCCATCAAGGGGACTTAGTGGAATGCCAGGTGGGATGGATTGATAAAACCGTTCCTGTATCTCAATCTCTTGAAGTTTTAAAATTGCTTTTTCTACTTATTCCCAAGGGATTTCAGGCAACTATCCTCCCTTTAATGTGGGCCAGAACCTGGTCCAGGAACTCGCAACCTTCAGGGCATCTTTTTATTAAATTTTACTGATTTAAAGGATGTACGACACACACGTTGCGAATAATAATAAACAACACAATATCCTTTATTAAAATTCCACACAGCCAATTGATTCTCATGGAATGGTCTCATTGATTTTTGCTGAAGTCTTGAATATGCAGCCGACCTATAGTTGCAGTTGATGAATGAGTGTAGCTCCTCAGGAATGTCGGTTGAAACTTTTGTTCACATTAATGAACAATACATAAGGTAAAAATGGTGCAACAAAGAACATGCTGGAAGCTCACCCGTTGGCCAACTGCTCGAGCACTTCCTTTCTGAACAGGGTCATAGTTTCCAAGCACTTGATGACTCATTCATTGCTGAGTGCTCTACACAGTGCACAACGGTTGCCATGCTGCCACACGCATGTACGTTCAATCCGAGAGATGTGTGATTTCTCCATCGCTTCCCCCCAGATGACCAACAGCACAACACACCCCTCACTGATCTGTTGCCCCTGTCCATTTCCATGGTGTCAATACTCCCATCCTGACCAATTTCAAGCTACAACCATGACCCTGATGGGTCTGGAGTTTGATGGAGAAGCACAGTATCACGCCCTTGACTGGGGTTTCCACCATGCAGGAAGAGCAGGTGTAAATAAGACCCTAGGAGCAAAATTAATAGTGAGATGCAGGCAAGCAATTAGGAAGTGCTGAGTTTTAAGTATGATTGTCCTTATTTTTATTTATTTAATTGTAAATTTGCATAGTATAATTTTTAATAATGTCTATTGCATTAGTTTCCTGGGGCTGCCATAATAAATGACTACAGACTGGGGGCTCAGAACAACAGAAATTTATTCTCCTGCAGTCTGGAGTCGGAAGTCTGGAATCAAGGTGTGGGCAGGGCCGAGCCCCCTCCAAGGCTCCAGGGAGGATCCTTCCTGCCTCTGCCAGCTTGAGGCAGCTCTGGCAGCTTTTGTCTTATGGCCGCATCATCCATCTCCGCCTGTCTTCCTGTGGCCTCTTCCCTTGTGTGTCCCTCTGTCCATCTCTCATAAGGACACCTGTCGATGGATTTAGGGCCCGCCTTTGTCCAGGACGAGCTCGACTTAGGAGCCCTTGCTGATAAGACTCCTTAACCAACCAGCTATACTCACATCAGCAGCTTCGGGGGTGATGGGTCTCCTGGGGAGAGGGGCCCACTGCTGGACTCACTTCACCCACATTTAAGCAACTGCCTCATGATATTCCTGAAAAATTAACAATCTTCTCTCACCAGCCTGCAAGAGCCAGCTCTGCACACTCCCAGGAAGGATCACTTCATCACACTTGTGGTGGGAATAATAAAATAGATCCTATGTATCCGTTTATCTGATCACCCGGTAACTGCACCCACACCAGGGGTAAGGTGCCAACCCACAAGCGCAGTGGACGTTCTCATCTCTTGAGGCCCATTGGACATACATTGAAATGCAGACCCTCAGTTCTGCTTGGTGTCAGCCCAGTTGGGTCACGATGGGAGGATGTTGTAGGTGCTGTCCTGCAAGGATAGGTGGGAGAGGACAGGGGCTGTGGCCTGCTGCTCAATGCAGGGCCCATGGGGACCTGTCTTGTGCTCATGGGCCTGGGAAGGAAGGCTCATTCCACCTACCAACTTGCAAAGTCACTGTGTCTCCAGGCACATTGCTGCCCTGTGAGGCCCCTAGAGCCAGGGGCATGGGTGCCCAGAAAACAGAACCATGTCCTCTATACCTCCCAGCTGCCAGGCATGCAGGTGGGATGTCGCCTGAAGTGGGTGTAGTCAGAGCCGCCAGGCAACCACGCTCCCCGGATGCACATTGCTCTGATGCTAATAGGCTCCAACACGGGAGTCATTGGTGGTGAGAAGCTGTGGGAAAATCAGGAAATTGCCCAACATGGTGGCATTTTTCCTTAAGAGGGAGAGCAGTGACCATGGTGCTTCTGCTGTGTCTGAAAGAAGAAAGCAGGCAGAGAGCGAGAGGGAAGTTGGGGCCCTGTGTGGTACTGGTGAGGCTTGGCTCTGCCCCGAGGTCTCCTTCTCTGTCCAGCTCCAGGAGCTCCAGAGAGTTAGTGGAGATGACCAGCCTAATGGGTTCTGTGGGTGAAGGGTTAGGGAGATGGGGACATGCAGGTGACGCAGAAGTGAGTGGGGTTGGTTGCGCAGTGCTGGTCCCAGGCTGGAGGGGAAGTTCTCAGGACAACTGCTTCATCTTCAAAGCAACAAGGTTCCAGGTAAGATGTTCAAGGACTGGGTGGAGCAAACATCATCTTACCACTGGGATGGCTCTGGAAGGAGTTTCTATCGTGGGGTGGGAGAAGAGGCACCCAGAGGGCTGGCCTCCCCTTCTGGGGAGAAGGTCCAGCTGGATCCGTCCATGTTGGGGCCTGTAGGCCCCTGCCCATCCCCACTCACACTCCCCAGGACCCTGCCCTGACGTCTTCTCCTCCTCCAAGCTGTGTCCTCCTTCTGGGGTCTGAGGCTCAGCTTCAGAGGACCAAGAGCCAGGTCTTCAGTAGGTTTACTACATCCCTTTTGTTCCCCTTTCACGGAATCCCCACATTGCAAGGTCTCCAGGTTGCAGAGACCTTCCCTTCCTCCACTTTCCTGGGCAACCTCTCAGCCCCGAATCTTAAGATGATGCTTTGGACACAAGGGGGACCACGGTGACAGTGAGCATCCTTCCTCAAACCCTTCCAGGGAGGAGGCAAGGTCTCCAGGACACAAAGAACAACAGTGCTCTGCTCTCCCTGGGAGAGACCACCTCTGAAAGCTTTCTAAGCCCCACTTCTCTCCAAGAGCCGGGGAAGTCACACTACACGGCCTGCCATCTACTATCACTTCCAGGGCACATGGAGGCTCATGCATCACATGGTAGAGTTTCCTGAACCCTGAGTTTGCAGTTGACTGGCAATACCTCCTTCTACTGGGCCTGGGAGACTCTGAGGGGCAGCCAGTGGTGTGATAGGAGCTGGGCACATCAGGTCACTGAGGTTCACAGCTCCTGGATGAAAAAGAGACAATCTCTGAAGGACCAGGTGGAGCTGACAGGTAGCTGGCAGGTGCGGCAGTAACACCTGCTGCCCGGTTACCCTGGAATCCTGAGAGATGCATGCAGACAGCTTCTCTGGGCTTCTAGAAGGCTCTCTGACCAGAATGACTTGGTGTCTCCAAAGGCAAGAGAATGGGGCCTCGGTGGCCTTCTCGTCATGGAGGTTGAGGTGTGACTCAGGTATACCTTTTGCTCAAAATGAGAGGGAAGCACAGGACAAATCAGAACATGCAGGCCCTGGGGGGAAAGAACATGATGGGAATTGTGACATATTGCCCATGGGAAGGGTGTGTCTAGCCCCAAGGTGTTCTCTCAAGGCTGAGAGAGACCCAAGAGGATGTGGCCCTATGCCAAGCAGCCAGAGACCCAGTGCTGGGACCTGCAGTGCTGGGTGAATGCCTCCCGGTACTGAGCTCCAGGGTTACTGTTTCAAGGTGAATCATGAGGCTGAAGAACAGAGGAAATGCATTCTGCCTTTTTTCCACCCTATAAAGACTCAGGCCAAGCATGGGCGCAGGGTGGAGAGGCCGGGGGCTTTCCCGGAGCTGGGCAGTGGTCCAGGCTGGGAACACCCATGTGATGCACAGGCTTTTCCTCTGGTCAGAGCAGTGAGCATCCATGGGGCACCCTGCAGGGCTGGGGGTGGAGGGTCGCAGGTGCCAGAGCCGTTCTCACGGGTGTGACATGGTCAACAGTTCTAACTGTGTGGTCTCACAAGTGAACTGTCCTTTCTGTATCCCCTGTAGTTCCTACCTATTGTCACGTCAGCACTGCCCAACAAACCACCCCCAAACCCAGAGGTTAGAACCTGCGGTGCTCAGCCAGGGGTGTTTGCCCCCAACAGGACTCAAGGGAATGTCCAGAGATGTTTGTATTATCATGACTTGGGTTGGGTACTACTGGTGTTTGCTGGGTGAAGCCAGGGATGCTGTTAAGCGTCCTACAATGTGCAGGGAGCTGCCACCTACCGGGGACGGTCCAGTAGAAGGGCAGAGATTGAGAAACGCTGTCCTAAAGAAACCACATCTCTTTTGCACAGCTGGTTTTGGACTGAGGATCGCTGAGCTGTAACTGCACGTCTCTCTTCATCTGAGGGGATACATTGCCCTTAGACTGAAGCACTAAGCCTATTCTCCCCTAATTCCCATGTGCAGGGTTACTGCTGGCCAAACCAAGGGATGTGATTTCTCAGGTTGATTCCTTGGCATTTTGTGTCTGGTTGGTTATTGTCCGTGTGTGTGTGTGTGTGTGTGTGTGTGTGTGTGTGTGTGTGTAAGGAACTGGCGGCTTCTCGCCCAGACTATCTTCCTAAAAGTCATTATTTAGGAATCATTCCTTAAGGATCTGCTAGGAGCATCTGGAGCGTGAGGTGCCAAACAGAGATGGATAGGGCAGCAGCCCCGGCCCCCCTGAGCCCAGGGCTCGTACGTGCCACGTGGGACCCACTCTGG
This sequence comes from Vulpes vulpes, assembly GCF_048418805.1. NCBI lineage: Eukaryota > Metazoa > Chordata > Mammalia > Carnivora > Canidae > Vulpes > Vulpes vulpes. Next base: position 2,152,586 of record NW_027325669.1, read on the forward strand.
CGAGCACGGCAGCCCAGTTAGTCCTGCTGGCATTTGGAATGAGCTCAGGGCCATGTTCTCCAAAGCCATCTCTCTCCCCATTATGCAGAGCTGTCTTGCTGGAATTGAGGTCCCTGAGAGGTAGGTCACAAGAGGCCACATGAGCCCGTCTGCTGAGGGCTGTAGATGCTTAGCCAGTGCATGTGGGCTTTCCTGTGGGAAATGGCGGGGAGCTGACCTTTGTTCTTGGATGGCTTGGCTGGAGGCCTTCTGGGAATAAGACAGTGGTGGCAGTGATCCATCAGGAGCGAGTCTGACACGTGAGCTTGCGGACACAAGGCAGGGGCTCTGAGAGTTGGCTTCCAGCGCCGGGGGCCAAGGCAGCTGTTACTCGGGTGGCAGCCTGGCCTGGGGATATGGCCTCTCTCCAAGGCAGGTCCTGTACCGGGTCACCTGTGTCCTCCAAGGATCCAAAGGAGCCGTCCCAGCACCAAGGTTGAGGGCTGTGCTCACAGTGGGCAGAGCTTCCCGGTGCAACTCAGTCTCCCTCCTCCCATCCTCCTCTAAGAAGACAAAGTACGGATAAATGGATGGTGAAAGTTAAAGCGAGACCTAAGGTCTGCACTTCATAATCTAACAGAGTGTTAATCTGAGGTCTGGTTTAAGAGCTGCTAGATGTATTTTCCATGATTTATCTTCTGATTTTCTGAAAGAAATCACCCACAACAGCGTTAGTGCTTCATAAAAGCCACAGATACAAAAATACAATCTTTATTATAACACATAACAATTTTATCTCCTACCACATGAGGAAGATGCAAGGAGGAAAGTGCTATTGTCTAGTTATTTTTACGTTCAAATGAATTGCACATTAGTCTGTCAGGACAATGTGTCCCGTCTCAGAGTATTTAACTCATTTTTTCTGGGAATAGGCAAGCCAGCTGTGCTTGGGAACGGAACGTTCGGAATTGCCTCCCCTCACACGGCCTCAGGACAGCATCCTGGTGATTTCCACCTGCCACCTGGTTCCAGGTCACCACCAGGACCACAAAGCCGGTGGCCACAGCTGAGATGCTGGGATGGGACAGAAACCCGAGAGACCCCCTCAGCTCTCCCTCTGCCCCCACTCCTAGCTCAGGGTTCTCACCCTGATGAACCAGGGACGCTCAAGGTCAGGGTGCTCCGGGAGCTCCTGGGATAAGCCCGTGTGGGAGCAGCCAGCCAGGAAGTGCTGGAAGCCCTACAGCTGTGCTGGGTCTTGCAGAAAGCTGAGGAATGACATTGAAGGGGAGGTGAGAAGAGAAGAGAGGGGCCTGGTGGGGGGGAAGGCATGGAAGCCTGGCACGGAAGGCTGGTCGGTGTCACACGGTGCAGGGGTCAGACTGTGTGCATCGTAAGATGACAGCATCTCCACTGACCATGTGCCAGGCACAGCTCAGGCCAGTGTCCAAGTCACTGAGTCCCACCACCAACAAGAAGCAGGTGCGACTGCTGGCCCTTTTTACTGAAAAGGAGCAAAAGCGGGAGTGGCCATCCAATGGGCCCAGGCACGGTCCCCTGCTGCTGGGAGCAGAGCAGGGATTAGAGGCCCGATGGCCTGGCTCCCTACAGTTCCCTACCATAAAGGGGCTAGAGGGAACTGGGGGAGCCCAACAAACAGCCCGGCCTCCCAGTCTCCAGACCGCTCTCCACCAGCCTTCCCATGTGGCCCCATCTTCACTGGTGGGGCCACTGCCAACCCAGATCTCCAAATTTAAAACTTAGGAAACTTTCTAGAAATCCTCTTCCTCATTGGACCCCTCCCTTCCCAACCCAATTAGTCACCAGGCTCATGCTGGTGACCGAATGTACCTAAAATCCACCTCACTCCCAGCATCCCATTGTCCCATCCTGGCCACATCTTTGCTGGAGTTTGCAGTTCTAGGAAATGATGATGGCGACTTCCACCTGAGAGGGCTCCCGTGAGGACAATGTGAGTTAGTTCACTGGCAGAGCCTGGCACAGAGCAAGAGCCCAGGGTCCAGTGTCAAGGTGGAACGTGTGCTTACTGTGTCCTTTCATTTCCTCTTGTCCCATGGTGAGCTTGCATTCCCAGCTTTTCTTGGGATCAGGGACCAACCACATGGATGAGTTGTGGCCAATGGATGAAGGCAGAGATATTCATGCTGTTTTTAGGTCCAACCCTAAGAAAACAGTCTTGGGACCCTATGCTACTTCTCCTTTTCCCCTTTGGCCAGTCAGAAGATGAAGAGAACCAAGCAGATAGCACGCAGGCGCTAGAATGGAAAGGACCCTGGACCCCCTATTGGCTGCAAGGAGTATAATACTCTCCACCCCACCCCTGCCAACCCACAGGGGCTATGGCAGGAGAGGACAGCCTGCAGTAACACAACATGGGTCAGCTTCACCAGCACATGTGATGCCAGTAGCATCATTATCACCACCATGCTCTTTAAATTTTAAGTATAAAAATGTATTTATTTGATTAGAGAACACAATTTAAGAAATTTAATTAGAAAAAAACTAAATAATTCTAATTAAATAAGTTATTTAATTAGATAAGAATTAAAATTAAATACACACACTTTAGTGAAAAGGTTGGATTTCGTGTTAGGTGCTCTGGGATAATATACTTCTCTATAAACATCAAAATTAATTCCAGTTATGTTTGAATCAGTGATTGATGTGAAAGTTTACAATAACACTTTTGCCAAGGTCCATTTGACAGAATGCATGTGTGTCTGTGCCTGGTCCCTGTTCTGTTCCATTCGTCTGTTGGTCTCTACCTGAGACTGTGTCACGTTATCTTGACTATTGTAGCTTTATACTACATTTTGAAATAAGGTAGGATAAATCCTCCGAATTTGTTCTTTTTCAAAATCGCACAGGCTATCCTAGATTTTACACTTTTACAAACATTCTGCCTTTAATCTATCATTTTCTATTAAAACATCCCGAGATTTTGGTTGGGATTATTTTCAATTTGTAGAGCAACCAGAGAGAGTTTACCCCTCAATCATATTTGCTAATTTTTCTAGATCTGTTATCATTACAGGCTTTAATTCAACTCCGGTTTCCTCAGATAAATACTCTGTGTGACTTGTTTTTATTGATGTTTGCTGTGACTTGTCTTATAGCCTTGCCTAGGTTTATCTTGGTGGATGTACCACGTGCACTTGAAAGAAAGTCCTGCAGTTGTTGAGTGTGTGTCCTATTGGAATCAAGTAGGTCAGGGTCATTAATTGTGTGTGATCTCTACAAATGGTTTGTTTTTGTCTTGTTCTCCTATCAGTTGCTTACAAAGGCATAACTCTTACTATGGAGTTGTCACTTTCTTCCTTTCATCCCATCAATTTTTGCTTCATTTGTTTTGAAACTCTGTCATTAGGTGCAGCGTCTTAGGTTTTGGTTCAAGTCTTTTAATGTCTTGGTGAATTTTTCCAGTTTTCACTATGAAATGAGCTTCTTCAACTCTTCAAAGTCTGCGGTGTCTGATATTAATGTAGCCACACAAGTGTCTCTTGCTTCTCACCAGCATGTCACCCCTTCCTCCACCCCTTACCTCCACCCTGTGTTTTTCTATCTAGAATGTCCCTCCATGGACAGCGTAGAGCTGGGGCTTCAGGTTTTATCTACTCTGACAACTGTGACCTATGATCTCAGTGTTTGATCCGTTTACATTTAATGTAATGATGGATGTGTTTGGGTTCAGTGGCCATCATGCTATCTGTCCTCTATGTTTCCTCTGACCTTTTCTTTCCTTTTTGGGGGTTCAGTCAAGTATTTTTTTAGCATCCCATTCTATATCCTCAATAAACATCACTCCTCCCATTTAGTGCTCGTTCTGGAGATTGAAATATTTATCCTTAATTTATCATAGTTTATCTTGAACTGAAAGTATGCAGGAGCCTTCCATTTACCTGCCTGCTTATTGTGTTCTTGTCATATATTTTCTCGCTTAGATGGTCTAAATATCAAAGTACATTAATATGTTTGCTTTAAAAGTTCATTTCTTCAAAGAATTTATGAAAAGGAAAAAAGTCTTTCATGTTCATCCTTAAATGTGGATGTCACCTTGTGCTTTCCCTTTTTGTCTGGCATCAAATGTGTCCAACTTCTACTTGCTTTTGGTTGCACTCTCCAGTCTTAAACAGTTGTGCTTAAAGTTAACTGGATACTTGCCTTTACAATTGATCCCAAGTTTATAATTTTATAGATGCAAAGATTAGTCCATTATAAGCTACTTCACCATTACCAGAAGCCTGAAGTCATATAATCTATTCCAATATGAATTGCTTTAACATATCCATATATTTTTATGGGATCTTTTAATTGCTGTGTATATTTACATTTCTGCCCTGAAAGGCACATGAGCTAGTTGAATAATTTAGTCACAGCTCTTTTTATAACAGCTTCCTGGAGATATAATTCGTGTACCAAAAAAAAAAAAAAATCACTCCTTTAAAGTGTACAATTTAGTGGATTTTAGTATGTTCAAAGTTGTGTCACCATCCCCACTACCTACTTTAGAGCATCTTCATAACCTCAAACAGAAACCTTGTATATTAGCTGTCACTCTACCTCTTTACCCCAGCCCCTGATAATCATTGTTGGCCTGTCTGTATAGGTTTGCATATGCTAGACTTTTCATATAAATGGAATCAAATGATATATGGTCTTTTGTGAATGACTTCTTTCACTTAGTATAATGTGTTCAAGATTTATCCATGTTTTAACAGGTATCATTACATCATTCCTCTTTAGGGCCAAGCAATATTCTATTGTTTGCAAATGCTATGATTGATCCAGGTGACATTACAAACCCAGGCATGTGGTCACACCTACACTAGTGGTCTCCCCTTGTCCTGCTTTTACTGTAAAGAAAACTGTCATTTTGGTCTCAACTGTCTGAAACCAAAGTCTCTCCCTAACTTGAATGACAAGGATGGTGGAGATAAAGAGATGTATTTAGAAGGACCCTCTTCCCCAATGTGAAGTAACAATGGAAAAATAATAGCATCCCTTCAGTCTGGAAGGTGGGTTCTGGGGTTTGTGTTCTATTATTTACAATAATTTTCCTTATTATGGAGACATTTATTTACTGAAATTATTTTAGGGGACTTGAATGTGGAAAGAAAAAAATTAGAGAAACATTAAGAAACATCCCATTTAATCATTTTGACATAATTAAAAGTTCTGTTCATGGATAGATAGCTCCCTGGAGGACGAGAACAGTGAAGAGATACATGAAACTGGACATGGCAAATTTATTCTACAGAACATTTCTGGACTTCTTCCATCGGAAGCTCAAAGCTAAGGTCATATCGATGTGCTTGGGGACTGGTGGTAAGTGTCCTTTATCAAAGTACGTGTCACAAAACTGAGATAATTTGGTGCTGATCAACACAACCCAGAAAGGAAAAGATATTGATGTGTGGAACTGTCAATATTTTCTCTCTAAAAAGGAAGATGAATTGAGCTGATTATAAATACATCCTCACCCTTCCAAAGAAGCCACTAGAAGTTGGGTCCACTGAGCCTGGGGTAAAGGTCGTGGGGGAGAAGGAATGGTGGGTGGGGGCACCATGTTTCTGCTGGGCTCAGGAAAGGGTAGAGGCCTGCCTACCATTGGGACCTCTTAACCTGCTAACGCACCGCAGGCCTGCCAAGTTCTGAGCATACCAGTTGGCCAGGAGAGAACAGGAACAGAAATCCCAACAGCACAAGAGAGAACCGGGTGGGCTGAGCAGCTGCTGTTTCTCCCTGGTGTTCATCAGTCCATGTTCCCTGCTATCCGAAAGTAGAGCGTTCCTAGGAAACCTTCCGGAAGCCAAAATGGTGTAAAGCAGAGAGAAACAATTATCATTAATTTATTTGGAAAAATGTTTGAATGTTCCCAGACCCCCCAAAAAATCACATCTCTTAGACTTTTCTGATACCTTAGGACGTGTCTTGCTAGTGGACACACAAAATAACTCGAGATAAAGCACAGATGCTCACAGCCACAGTTCAGAGCTGCAGTGGCCGGATGCTGGGACGCTGGGATGCTGGGATGCATCCTTGGTGGGTCCCGAGGAGGGGGCTGGCTGGGCGGGGCCCCTCGCTGATGGCGTGAACCCTGCAAAACCAAGGCCGGATGTGGTTCATGGACATGAACTTTCCAAAAGCAGGGGATTTCTGCGCTCAGCTCATGTACATGCTGTTCCAGGACCCAGTGCCAGTGGGGAAGTGACATTGGCCACCAAGCCTTCTGCACTCTGAGAGAGAGAGTTCCATGCTTGTAAGAATATTTTATCTCAGGGGTGGAAGAATGGAGCGTGAGGAGTCAGGGGCGCCTCCGTCCTTTTATCCTCTCCCCGCACAACACAAACGGGTCCACTCTCTTCCTGTTGCTGCCAGCAGTGGAATTCACTTTGTTCTTCTTATTAAGTTTTTTTGCGGGGGAGGAAGGGGAGGGAGGCATCACCTGAAGTTAATTTATGAATGTATCTGTTACACTGAAGATGTGGAAATATACTTCCCCAAATGTATTCTAAGAATTTCTTCTTTTTTTTTAATCTTAATTTATTTTTGTGTGTGGTGTGAAGTGAGAGCTCAGCTTTATTTTCTTCCATGGGGATGATGAACTATCGTTTTCACACTGAGTTAAAAAGTCTTACTTGGCTTTATACTAAATTCCTCAATATATTGTGTTCTATTTCTGAAACGCTCATCTCTCTACGTGTCTATTTTTTATGCTGTTTCATGTTTTTAATAATGACAACGACACTCTAGCAGGTATCTGGTATACGAAGTGCATTCTCATTATTTTTCATCGTGAATTCTCTCAGCTGATTTTGGACATTTATTATGTGTGCCATATGACAACAGTGATCGTATTCTAATTTCAGAAGAGGGGGCTTAAAACATGGATGTGTCCATTCATTTTATTATTTGCTCAAGAAACATTTAAGGAGCTCTCCCCAGGTGGCAGGCGCTGTTCCAGAGTGGGAATCAGGTGGGGATGGGACAGATAATCCTCGCCCTTGTGGTTCTTCTGTCCCAGCAGAGGACACGATTGCACAAGCAAAATGAGCATCATATTCACAGTGATGAAGCGATTCAGATGGAAATAAAGCTCAGAGGGGAGTTGTGTGATGATGACTGTCCTACAGGCGACCCGATTGTCTGAAACAGCCCCGAGGAGGAGCCTTCCCGAGGGCAGCAGGGTCAGCACCGCGCTCTCAGGCCTGGCCATGGTAAGATGAGGGTAGGAGGTACACAGTTTGCCATCACTGGGTGGTTAGACCAACAAAACGTTCTGGAGGCTCTGGGTCCAAAATCAAGGTGTTGGCAGAGCGGGGTCCCCTCTGAAACCCGCAGAGACAGGGCCCTTGGTGCGTCTTCCAGCGTCTGCTGCGGCTGGCAGCCTGGAGCCCTCCTTGGCACAGATGCGGGGCTCCCATCCCGCGTGCCCCACAGATGCCCTCCCTCTGGGTGCCTGTCTCTGCGACCCAAGTACCCCCTTTTATTAGGACAGCCCTATTCGATGGGGCCCAGCCTAATGACTTCGTTTTAATTTGATTTCCTCTAGAAAGACCCTATTTCCAGGAAGGTCACATTCTGCATATACATACACATCCTTGGAATTAAGGGCTCAACATATCTATTTTGGGAGACAAAGTCCAGAGCTCAGCACTAGGGTTCCATGGGGCACGCAGAATTAGCTGCATCTCAAATTTAGAGTCCCGGCCTACGTAAAACGACAGAGAGTGGTCCCTCCTTATATCCAAAGGTCAGCATATCCCAGAGTGCCCCCCGCTGACCTCCCCACCCCGTCCTTGGGAATGCGGGGCCCCAGGTCTGAAGAGGCCGCACCTGCAGACTCCCGCGGCCTGCCCTCCGCGCCCACCCCGAGGAACCGCCGGCGCCCGTTTTCCACTCACGTCTGTGTATTTACTAAAATTATTTTCCCCTTCTACCTTCTCTGTATTTATCTTGTTCTTTCTCTAATTTTTTTGGAGTCAGACATTTCCATCATTAATTTCTACATTTTACCTCCGTCAAGCACTCACCGGAAGGTACACATGTCCTTTCGAGTGCTGCTTGAGTAGCACCTCACCCGTCTTGATAAGAAGCATTTTCATTACGTCTTAGTTTCAAATAGGCTTCTCCTTTCACCCACAAATCATTTAGAAATGCATTTTTATCGAATTGCAGTCAGAGAACATGATTTGCAGGATATTGATTTTCAAGTACTTTTGAGACTTCTTTGTGAGTTGGAAAACGGTCAGGTTTTATAATTGTTGGTCATGGTCTTGAGAAGATGGTGTTTTACCCACTGTAGTGGGTACAGTCCTATTTACGCTCGCTTTGTCAGGTGCACTCATTGCGCTCTCCGGATCTTCTGCATAGCGGGGTGGGCCAGACAGTGAATGTTTTCAGCTTCGAAGGCCGTCTCTGTTACAACTACATGGTGTGCGTCACTCTTTCCTTGGAGCTTGAACACAGTCACAGGCAATGACATGTAAATGAGCACAACTATGTGCCAGTAAAGCTTTATTTACAAAGACAAGCGGGGGGGGCGACTCTGGTTCTGCGTCCTTACAACGTTTCGGTCTGCATGATCTATTGCTTAGTTGGTGTGTTACCATCTACCGTGATGATGGGGTGTGTGTGTTTCAGGATTTTCTATAACTCCATGCAGATTTGCTGTTTCTGTGTCAAGGATATAATAGTACTACATGTGCATCAATTCAGGACTGTCTTCTCACCCTCATGCATTGGCTCTTCATTTTTTTTTTAAAGATTTTATTAATTTATTCTTGAGAGACACACAGAGAGAGGCAGAGACACAGGCAGAGGGAGAAGCAGGCTCCATGCAGGAATTCAGGATTCGATCCCAGAACCCCGGGATCATGACCTGAGCTGAAGGCAGATGCTCACCAACTGAGCCACCCATGTGTCCCCGCATCAGCTCTTCAATCATAAATAGCCTTCTTTGTTCATCATGATGGTTTTTGCCTTAATTTCTATTTATTTATTTATTTATTTATTTATTTATTTATTTATTTATTTTTAAATGTTTTTTATAATCTTGTGTTGCTTTATGTTTATTCTTTTTTAAAATTTTTTTAAAATATTTTATTTATTTATCCATGATAGAGAAAGAGAGACAGAGAGAGGCAGAGACACAGGCAGAGGGAGAAGCAGGCTCCATGCAGGGAGCTCGACGTGGGACTGGATCCCGGGACTCCAGGATCACACCATGGGCCAAAGGCAGGCGCTAAACCACTGAGCCACCCAGGGGTCCCCTAATTTCTATTTTATATGATACAATATACACTTACAGTCGTTTATTCTGAGCTTTATTTTAAATTTTTGGCCTGGTCTAGATTATTTTATTTCCACACCAGCTTCTCAGGTGCTTGTGAACAGTAGCACAAGATAGATGCCTGTTTTTTTTTTTTTTTTTTTTTTTTTTTTTTTGGTAGCAATTTCTCTTTTTAACTAGTGAGTTCAGTGTTTCTGCATGAATTTAAATGATTGAATTATTGGGATTCCTTTTTTCCTTTCTAGCCTATGCCATGTGTTTTCTCGTGGTTTTTGATTGGTTGTTTTATTTTGTCTTTTCCTTGATATTGGCCTTATTGAATTATCTTTATTTCCCTCCTTTTTGTTTATGACTTCACAGGCATTCTATTAATTTTTTTAGGGATGATCCTTAATTTTTCATTATTTTTAGGCCTACTAAAATCTGAGGTTAAGTAGCATCTCTTCCCTCCTCTAGGAGTACAGCCTCTCACCTCCCCACATCCTTCACCTTCTCAGTGCAAGTGTCTCTAGTGCACGCGGTGTATTTGTTTGTCTCCACTGTATTTGTTTTAAGAGGCCCCTGAGCCCAACACAGCCATGCATTGTGTTCCAACCTTGGTTTCTCCAGGAGGGTAGGGTTCCTCCTTGGGACACATTCGTCTCTCTTACCTTCCGATGCCAGAGGCAGCACTGGCGTCCATCACACAGGTGTAGGGGAAGCATGGAGGAGGCAAGAGCCAAGCCTGGGAAGGGGTGAGGGGATGACTGAGAAGCCCTCCAGACCCTCTGGCTCTGTACGTGCCTACATCACTGTGTTCTTGTCTTGTGCCTATGCGCCATGGAAACGTGATCCATGTTTTCATCTTTTCTTTTAATAGTTTTTTTGTTTTGTTTTGTTTTCCAAAAGCACAATCTTGGTCTCTTTCTTTGCGGAAATAGCCTCTTCCCCTGGGTATTGCAGGTGTGTGTCCCCAGGTGCATGCAGCAGTTCACGCCTACTTAGCCATAGGAGACGTTCAACTGTGGGAAACACACTGAGGGTCCCTGGAGGGGAAGTGGGTGGTGGATGGGGTAACCAGGGCACGGGCACTAAGGAGGACATGTGATGTGATGAGCACTGGATGTCACAGGAAACTGATGAATCATAAAACTCTACTCTGCAACGGATAATACAGTGTATGTTTGCTAAATTGACTTTAAATAAAGAATAATTAAAAAAAAAAAGTTGACCTCTGAGAAGATGCTGGGTGCTCTCAGGGCTGATTGTTCTTCGAGTTCTGGGACATCTGGTGGCTGGCGCCCATCATCTAGTGACTCTTTCTCTGTTGAAATGCCCCAACCCCAGCTCCTGGTCCCCTCCTCCCCCTTCCAGCCTATCCCTCACCTGAAGAATGCAGTAAACGGTCTCCCCCTCATCTTGCATGTCACCTCTGGGTCACCCATCAGTAGAGGTCTAACTGCCTGGCTTCATGGGGTCAGCCCTGCTCCTGTGGCCCCCACAGGGCAGATGAGAAGCAGAGCCAAGTGTCCTGTGGCATCCAAACATCCACATGCTGGTGAGGTGAGCACACAGGGCTCACAGGGCCCTTTAGGGTCTGGGATGGCAGGAGGATCCCATGTGGGGATGGACACACGCCTCTAGCTCTGACCTGACTGCACCTCTGTCTTCAAGTGGTTCCACTTCTCAGGCCATGGTTGGATTGTCTGTGCAAGGGGATAGATCAAGCCAGACGTATAGGACATTTGATGTGAAAGGAAGTCTTTTTTTTTTTTTAATAATAATTTTATTTTTTATTGGTGTTCAACTTGCCAACATACAGAATAACACCCAGTGCTCATCCCATCAAGTGCCCCCCTCAGTGTCCGTCACCCATTCACCCCCACCCCCCACCCTCCTCCCCTTCCACCACCCTTAGTTCATTTCCCAGAGTTAGGAGTCTTTATGTTCTTTCTCTCTTTCTGATATTTCCCACCCATTTCTTCTCCCTTCCCTTATATTCCCTTTCATTATTATTTACATTCCCCAAATGAATGAGAACATACACTGTTTGCCCATCTCCGATTGACTTACTTCACTCAGCATAATACCCTCCAGTTCCATCCACGTTGAAGCAAATGGTGGGTATTTGTCGTTTCTAATGGCTGAGGAATATTACATTTTTTTTTAATAAATTAATTTTTATTGGTGTTCAATTTACCAACATGCAGAATAACACCCAGTGCTCATCCCGTCAAGTGTCCCCCTCAGTGCCTGTCACCCATTCCCCCCACCCCCTGCCCTCCTCCCCTTCCACAACCCCTAGTTCATTTCCCAGAGTTAGGAGTCTTTATGTTCTGTCTCCCTTTCTGATATTTCCTACCCATTTCTTCTCCCTTCCCTTCTATTCCTTTTCACTATTATTTATATTCCCCAAATGAATGAGAACATATAATGTTTGTCCTTCTCCGATTGACTTACCTCACTCAGCATAATACCCTCCAGTTCCATCCATGTTGAAGCAAATGGTGGGTATTTGTCGTTTCTAATGGCTGAGGAATATTCCAGTGTATACATAAACCACGTCTTCTTTATCCATTCATCTTTCGATGGACACCGAAGCTCCTTCCACAGTGTGGCTATTGTGGACATCGCTGCTAGAAACATCGGGGTGCAGGTGTCCCGGTGTTTCATTGCATCTGTATTTTTTATCTCCAATAGACGTGGGTAATGGGAGGTCGACAAGCGGCCCATGCACTTCCCTTGTCCTCCTACGGGGGCCATGTGGCCCGGCCGAGATCTGCTTGGGGCTGGCCTGACCTTGAGTGCTGGCCCCGGACGGAGGGTGTGACACACATGCCGCCCTCCCCAGAAATCTGTGTAAGGCGACACCTCCCCGCCCCCCAACCCTGGCCCTGGGTTGCCTCTCAAGTCCTGAGAAGCCGACACTGACGGGCAGGTTCCTGGAGCTTCATCGACATTTTGCTGAAACCTTCGCTTGCCTTTGAATTTGCCAGAAGGCACCCCGGGGCGAGCGCCCTCAGGCGCAGGTGGGAGGGGGGCGGCCGGTTGGCTTTCGGGCCAGGTAATGCACACATCCCACCCCGTAATGAGATGTGAAAGAGTGCGGGGGTCTGACATTTTGCATTTGAACCTCACAGGAGACGCGGTGCACTGGGTTCTTTGATGTCCAGGATGAAACGCGGTGTAGACATGCATATTAAGAAGGTATGTGATGTGGGCCAGGAGATCGGTGGTTTCCCCGACATGCCCGGTCTCCCAGGTCACCAGGGGACTTCTGCGGGGGGCCCTCCACACCCCGCCCTCCTTCATCCCCGTCCCAGGACGCCCTCGCCCTCACCACGGACCCGCCCTTGTCCAGGTCTCCCCTCCTGCTGCAGCTCACCCGCCCGCCCCGTCTCCACGCAGCACCCCCTTCCCTTGGCTACCACCTCCCCTGCACAGTCGCATCCCCACCCGCGGTGGTGGCGCCAGGGACTCTCGGGGCCGTGGGATTTCGGCCACCGCGACCCCAGGGCCTGGAGAACACCTGCCCACCCGGGCTCCTCTGGCCCCAGCGTGGGAAGTGGTCCCAACGACAGGGAGCAAAGCCCCCTGGGAAGTCCAGCTGAGCTCTGCTGCCATCGGGCCTGAGGGAGAATAAGCACGTGTTTTTTGGGGGCGATGGGCTCTGGGGGGGCCTCCGTTACAAGACTCAGGTGAACCGTGTGCTGGGGTCAGAATCCACAGGGCATTTTTGCAGCCACCAGTCCTGGCCTTGCTCCTTTCCTGCCTGGGCCCGAAAGTCAGGGTCATGCAGACAGGAGAGGGGTGGGGAGAGGGCCCAGAGGAGCCGCCAGCAAGGTGGGCTGTGTTCCGGCGCCTCGGGTCGCCTGCACCCCATTCCCTGGTTGAGGGCACAGGTGTTCAGGTTCAGGGCAGGGAGGAGGCGCAGGAGGGCAGGGCCGGCGAGGTGCTGGCGGCTGCGGGAGGAAGGGGGCGGTGCCACCCGCGACTTAGGAGCTCGTGTTGAGTGGTGTTCGAGGACAAGCAGCGAGAAAGCGTCACGGACAACCCTGCCAGTGTGGACGGAAGCTGTGTAACCTCCTACGGACACCCCTTCCAGAAACACGCTCCTAGCTCCCCCATGAGATACACACGTGCATGTTCCTCGCGGCTGCAAAACCCTGGAAGCCACAGGACACGCGGGGAGTTAGCAGCAAGGGGAGACCCGGAGGGGATGCAGCAGGTGCTTCTCGGATGCGGGCACCCTGCTGGTGTTTTGAGCTGGACTCTGTTTGCATGGGTGGGCTCCACTTAGGAAAGTCCTCAGAGGCACGTCCTCCTGTCAGGGGCACTTTCCTGTGTCGGGGTACGTCTGTGCAGAGTTAGAACAACAGGTGCGAACACAGCCAGGGCGGGGGTTCAGCAGCCATCGCCACGTGTCCCCGGCAAGCCCGAGTCAATGAGCTGTGGCCCAGGGCCCTGGTGACATGGCACGCGGCTCCCTGGGTGCTGAAGGGGGTGGCTCTCACTGTGGCTGCTGTTCATAGGACTCTGACCTGGGGAGCGCACCCCTGCAATCCAGGTGTGGAAACCAAGCGGTAATTTTGCAACACGTCATAAGGCATCATAAAACCCTAGACCATCCAGGAGGGTAGGACGGATGGACTCGGAACGACTGCTGCTGTCACGAGGATGGGGAGCCCCCGTGACCTTGGGGGCGCTGCGGCAACCCTCCCCATGAGCCTGCGATCTGGCTCTCGGGGCCCTGACTTCGGCCTGGGATGGAGGCAGGCCCGCGAGCAGCCGTGACGCCCAGGGTTCCCCGATCATAAAATGTCTCTTTCTCGCAGCTGCTTAATCTAAGGGGAGGCTGAACTCGGACCCGTGAGGGAGGCATCTTTACAGCTGAGTCACACGGAGCCGCTGCGCATGGGGACAGTGCCGCGGCTTCGCCATAAGTCAAGGTGTCCGCGGCCGAGCGAGAGGCGGCTAGGCTAGGCGGGCACCTGCGGACACAGGCGTCTATCACAGCCCGCTGTCAGAAAGGGCAGGGGGGCCGGGCCTATAAATTAGCCATACAGACCAAACCCAGCGCTCGGCTTTAATTTAATCTCGTATTTATCTGGCTTTATGGCAGAACACGGTGCTTTTTCAAGAATATATTTATTTCTGCCGTAACATTTCAGCTGTGGGGATGAAGTGTGGGCAGTTGGGGTGAGGGCTGCCGAGGAGGGCTGGTGCCACAGAGCCAAGGATGCTCGGCCCGCAGAAGGACTCAGGGCAGGTCTTCTGGACACATGTCACCTCGAAGACCCAGCGTGGGAATGGGGGAGGGGGCATGATCATCAAGATGCTCCCCATGTGGGCTTCACAGAGTTCGGTTTGTATTTATTTATTTATTTATTTATTTATTTATTTATTTATTTATTTATAAAGATTTTCTTTATTTATTCATGAGACACAGAGCAAGAGAGAGGCAGAGACACAGGCAGAGGGAGAAGCAGGCTCCACACAGGGAACCCGACGTGGGACTCGATCCCGGGACTCCGGGATCACAACCTGGGCCCAAGGCAGGCACTAAACCGCTGAGCCATCCAGAGATCCCATGGTTTGTATTTAATAAGAGAATTATTGGCCAAGGGGCTGACATCAGGTCTTGGTGTCTTGTCGTTGGTTTGCAGTGAAGAAAAAGTTAATGATGGGGTGACTGGGTGACGGGCACTGAGGGGGGCTGTTGACGGGATGAGATGAGCACTGGGTGTTATGCTATATGCTGGCAAATCGAACTCCATAAAAAATATACAAAAGAAAAAAAAATAAAAAATAATTAAAAATTATAAAAAAATTTAAAAAAATCCGAAACCCGGAAGAACACCCCTTAAACACAATTTTGCCGAGACGTCATGCCCAGGGTCAGCACTGCTGCTCGGTTCTCAGCGCCCTGTGGCACTTTCTAGAGGTTTTAGAACACCAGGCAAGTTTCTCCTCCCACTGGGGCACTTTGCCGACCCTTTTGCTGGTAGCAGGGTCTTCCTGCTTTGCTCTCTAAGGAACGTATTGGTGATTTATCAACGATTTCTTTTCTTGACATCTGGCCCCATGCCAACGTCTCTGGAACCTCATTGGTGATATTCCAATGCCCCGATCCCGCGGACTGACCTGCTTCCTGGCGCCTCTGTTTCAGTCCCGGGGTCGCCACGCACCTGAGCGCATTCTGGGCGTTCCGGAAGCTCGGCCGGGCTCTTCCTTCTTTTTCAGCTGCCTGGCCCAGGCACACAGCCCTGCCCGTACCGCCTCCTGTCTTCTTGGCTCTCTCTTCCCAAGGCCAGTTTCTGCTGACTCTGTCTCTAGGAGTGTTGCCTGCTCTTTCCATCTGGTCTCCCTGCCCCGGTTTGTCTCCAGCAAAGGCAGGGAGGTCTGACCTCAGGGGTTCCCTGTGTGAGATCCTGCCCACTTGTCTGTCTCGGGATCCTGGGTGTAATGTCAGGGTCCTGCACCCTGCCCTGCTTCTGCTCCAGCCTGTGGTCCTCCTACGAACGTCTGTCCCTCCTGCAGTTCGTTGACAGTCCCCATACTGCCCAACAGTCCCAGAGCCCCATCCTTTGACACTCCCGTGTCATGAAATCTCCTCCCCTACATTACTCGTTGAATTCCTAGTTTTCTGGGCAAACCCGGCTGGGACATCCCTGGACCCCACAGGATGGAGGTAATCCTTCCTTCCTCTCCTGGTTATGTGGGATCACTGTGGGACTGCCTCCCAGGTGGCCTCTGAGCCCCTAGAGAGCAGGGAACATGCTTGTCCACCTCTGACTTCTAGCACTCAGGCACCAACGAGTGGATGAGTGAATGGATGAGAGTTTTCTTTTCCTTGCATATTTGTTCATTTTGTCTCTACCAGGTGGACTGTGGGTTTCTTGGAAAACCATGTGTTTCCATGGCTCGCTGACCTCCCTGTGCAGGTGAGAACACGTACATGACATGCTGGACCCCCGCCCTCCCAGCCGCGGGTTGTGGAGGCCGAGAAAAATTAAGGCCATCCCACCTAAAGTTTAGCATTAGCACAAGTACAGCCATCTTAGGCCCATGTGAATAAGAGCTGAACTTTACAGGAAAAACTGCAGAATGTCCTCGGCAGGGAATCCCATATCAGAAAGACAACAGAGCTCAGAATTGCCCTCAGCAGAGAATCTCCTATCAGAAAGACAACAGAGCCCATGCCCATGGTAGAAAATTCCATATTAGAATGAGAACAGAGCTCAATGCCCTTGAAAGCCCCATATTAGAATGCAAACAGAATTGGAGAAATCCCTCCGCCCCTTCTGAAAATCCCCTAGACCAGCCCATAAAAAACCCAGCTGTAGCCCACTTCGGGGTCCAAGTCCCTGCTCCGCTGTGTCGGGTATACTTGGACCCAAGCTCGAGCTTGCAAATAAACCCTCGTGCGCTTGCATCGGTGTCGGCTCCTTGGTGGTTTCTCGGATTCGCAATCTTGGGCACAACAGGGTGAGCACATGTACACAGCATGCTGACCTCCCTGCACAGGTGAGAACGTGTACACGGCACGCTGGACCCCACCCACGTGGGTGAGCACGAGTACACAGCTTATTTTGCTGCCACTTTGACCCCAATTCACAGCACCTTAGGCTCCTGCAGCCTCAAGTAATTGGGCTCTGACTCAGCACTTCCTGTCGCCAGCCTCTGGAATCATGACTGGGCCATAGTGTACCTGGAATTAATGCAAAAATGAATCAGCGCACAGATGAGTAAGTGCGGAGGTGCAGAAGTTCACCGGAAGGCTGGGGTTCTGGGAGGAGGCTGCGGATTTACTGAGAGAAGTCAACGGAGCTGAGCTTGAGCAGCAGCGGAAGGAAGTACTTTCATCAAATGTCAGCAGAAATGATGGAGAAGAGGCTGGCAAAATATGAAGTCATCAATGAGGCAATGCAAATTAAGTGCTTGGGGTGGTTCTGAAATAAAGTGCTAATTAAGGAGTCATTAGAAAACAAAGCCAGAGAGAAAAACACACATTAAGAGCTGAGAAGGCGCAGACAGTTGTGATTGTCACAGCTCTCCCGCAGCCAGAAGGACTCTGAGGGGACAAGGAGCCCGGCCCAGCGAACGAGGGCTCCTCGAGGTCCCCAGACTGAAGCCCACTGAAGGGACGCGTCTTATCCTTGCAGAGCGGGTATGAGGGTGTCACCCGGACAGGCCCCCACACGCTGGCCCCTGTGTGGGCCCCTACAGAGCTGCTCAGCAGGGCCACCCACCGGGCCATTTGGGAGGGATCTGGAGCATCTGGTTCCCAGTCCGGGTTCTGAGTCAGGAGATCCGTGACCCGGCCAGGACTTACCTGTGTCTAGGGATGTCCCCTACCCTTCTGCTCCGTTCTGTCTATCATCATCTATCTATCATCTATTATATCTATTGTCTATCTTTTATCTCTATCTCTGTCTATATATCCATTATCTGATTCTATCATCTATTCTATCATCTAAACATTTTTTAACAATTTTTATTTATTTATTCATGACAGACAGGCAGAGAGAGAGAGAGAGAGACAGGCAGGGGGAGAAGCAGGCTCCCTGCAAGGACCCCGACACGGGACTCGATCCCCAGGTCTCCAGGATCACGCCCTGGGCCAAAGGGGGCGCTAAACCTCTGGGCCACCGGGACTGTCCTATTGTATCTATCATTTATTTGTCTATTATATCTATCATCTATTATATCTATCATATCTATCACCTGTCTATCTACCTGTCTATCTATCATCTGTCTAGTATATCTATCTAGTGTCTATGCATTATATCTCGCCATCATGTCTATCTGTCTATATATCCATCTATTATCTGCATCTACCTATCTACTATATTTATCTATTGTCTATGTATCTATTACATTTATCTATCACCTGTCATATCATCTATTTATCTACCTTTGTCTATATTTCCATCTATTATCTGTATCTATCATCTATCTATTACATTTATCCGCTATCTATGATATCTATCATCTATTGTATCATCTATCTACTTATCTATATTTCCATCTGTATCTATCTATCATCTATTAACTATACTATGTACTATATATCTATCTTCAATATGTAAGGTTCATCCATATTCTTAGCTATTAATATTTCTGTACATCTTTCCATCAATCTTTCCATTTTAAAAGAACAATGAAAAAAAAAGAACAATGATTTTTATTTTTTGTAAGACGACATAGGTTTATTATAAGGCAGTCAAGTGACTCAGAGCTGATAGAAGAAAAAAGTTAAGTTTCCACAGTTCTCAGAGGCCAGAAATAACCACAAATAATACCTGGAGAAAGTTATTCTAAACTTATCTCTATGGTCATATACAGATTGAAGGCTGTATCGACAGACTGGCGGATAAATGTGTAAGCCAGATAGAATGGGCTCATAAGATGAAAATGGGCACCAACCCACCTGTTTTTTTTTTTTTAATTTTTTTTTTTTTGTTGGTAACCCACCTGGTTTTTATTTTATTTTATTTTTTATTTTTTTTTAAACTTTATTTTTTTTTAATTTTTATTTATTTATGGTAGTCACAGAGAGAGAGAGAGAGAGAGAGGCAGAGACACAGGTGGAGGGAGAAGCAGGCTCCATGCACTGGGAGCCCGACGTGGGATTCGATCCCGGGTCTCCAGGACCGCGCCCTGGGCCAAAGGCAGGCGCCAAACCGCTGCGCCACCCAGGGATCCCACCCACCTGGTTTTTAATAAAAGAGTTCCACATGGTGTTTCTTGGAGAAGCAATGTGGAGTCACAGCTAGGAGTACAGACGTGGGGTGAGACAGCTTGTGCTGAGGTCCTCGAGCTGCCGCTGCCCAGCCGCGCAGCCTCAGGGGAACAGCCCCGTGCTCCCAGTCCAAGACCGCTCTGCAAGACGGGGGCAGTGATAATAGTACGTTCTTCAGAGCCGTAGGAGGTAAAAGAATTAACACGAGCATATGTAGACTCCTTCAACAAGGGCTGAGTATATAATAGGCAGCATATTATTTAGATATGAATGAATGCAGGGAAAGTTCAGTTAATGAAATTAAGGAATTTTAAATACTTATTCATAAGACTTTTTATTTTATTTTATTTTTTAAAAGATTTTATTTATTTATTCATAGAGACACAGAGAGAGAGAGAGAGGCAGAGAGAGAGAAGCGGGCTCCATGCAGGGAGCCCGATGTGGGACTCAGTCTCGGGTCTCCAGGATCATGCCCCGGGCTGCAGGCGGCGCTAAACTGCTGCGCCACTGGGGCTGCCCGACTTTTTAGTTTAAAAAATGTGCACGCATTTTAGTATAAACAGATTGCTAAATCATGAAGATATTGGACTCACTGTGTGTTTTTTGGCAACTTTAATTGTGATATAATTGACATAGCATAAAACCACTCACTTAAGGTGTACAATTAAATGGTCTTCCTCTGTCCACAAAGTAGTGAAGATATCACCACGGTCTAAGGTTAGATCATTCTTACCCCTCCAATAAATGTCCCGTCCCCATCAACACTTCCTTCGTTCATTCTTCTTTTCCTCCAAACCCCAAGCTCCTGATAACCATGAATGTATTTTCCCATCTCCATGGATCCGCCTGTTCTGGACATCCCATGGCAATGAAATCATAAAAACCTGTGGTCTTTTGTGATTGGCTTCTTTCACTTAGCATCATATTTCGAGTTCATACGTGGCGTAGCGTGGATCAGTACGCCATTACTTTTTATGGCCAAAGAACATTCCATGGTATGACTGCACCGCATTTCATTTATCCAGTCATCACCCTTGAGATATTTCCACTGTAGAATTGTTAGGAATACTTCTGTTGTGGACATTGGTGCGGGCACAGGCTTTCATTGCACTTGGGTACACTCAGAGCTTGGAGGGGAGCTGCTGGGTCATATGGTAATTCTACTTCAACATTTTGAAAAAGAGTCAAATGGCTTTCCACCACTGGTCACGCCATTTTGCATTCCTGTCCATAGTGCAGGAGGGCTCCAGTTTGTCCACATCCTCACCAACTCTTGCTAATGTTTGTCCTTTTAAAAAGAGCCCTCCTAGCAGGTATGAGGTGGCATCTCTTGGTTTTGACTTCCATTTCCCTAAAATCTACTAAGACCCATTCTCTCTTTTGTGTCCTTTTATATCTTCTTTTGAGAAATGTCTATTCAATTTTTTTTGCCATGCTTTAAAATAGGATGACTTATCCTTTTATTAGTGACTTGTAAGAGCTCTTCATATATTCTGGATACAAGTTCTTTGTCAGATACATGATTCGCAAGATATTTTCACTCTCTTGATGACACTGTTAGAAACATAAAAGTTTTAAATTTGATAAAGTACAATTTATCTATTTCTTGGTTCATTGCTTGTGCTTTTCGTATCATATCTAAGAAATCACTGCCTTAGCAATAATCACAAGGATTTATTCCTATTTTTCTTGTAATAATTTTATAGTCTGAGCTCTTACATCCAGATCTTCGATCCGTTTTCAATCAATGTCTGCATATAGTGTGAATATGAGCTTCAACTTCATTCTTTTGCATGTGGCCATCCAGTTGAACCAGCAAGAGACAATTTTTCCCTGTTGAATGGTCTGACGTCTTTGTTGAAAAACAACCATTGTGTATTTTTAAGTGTGTGTTTGAAATTTATGGGGTAGTAATTGGCTCTCTCCCATCAAAGTGAAGAATTAGCACAATTATACTTCACCCATATTTCCATTATGCAATTATTTTTATTTTATTTGTGCTGCCGGCCATGCCTCCTGGTTGGGATCCAACCACAGCCTCCACTGTTATTTCAGTGTGTTTTAATATTTAATACCTCCAGCATTTATCCTCAGGGCTTTGACGCTGGCTTCCCCATTTGTGCTGATTTAACCTTTTTGTGGATTGGATTCTTCTGCCCCAAGAATGGCTGATGGCACTGCTGTTTCTGGATTTTTGTATATGGAGATGTCTATCTCTCCTCTTTATGCCAGAAGGACAGTTTGCCTTCTAACTCAGAACTTCAGAGATGCTGTTCTCCTGCTTAGAAATGTTTTTGTCTTGAGCATTGCCATGAGGAAATCTGAGTCTAGCCTGGATCTCCCCACCTACCTGAAACACTTTTCATAAGACACCCTTAACTATTCATATCTCTTCAGAGTGTGCGCAGTGTTGGTCTCTTCCTACGATTTCCCCTTGGGCGGTGACATATTGTTTTGATCTGTAGATTCAAGTATTCCATTACCTTAGGAAGTGTCTTTTGTTGTATGTTTACACATGTTTTTATTCTGTTTTATTATTCAAAAATACCAATTGTGTATTGCATTTCCCTTGTCATTGTCTATGTGGTGGAACCACCATTTGATGGCAGCCGGTTCCCTAGGATGTTACTGTTCCCAGCACAACCGTTATTTCTAGAAGGAGTTTAGCCTGGTTTTCCATTGTTTATTCTTGTATCACAATAGAAAGGTTTGTTTCTGTTGTTTCTGGAGCCTGATGGGGTCATCCCTGCTGTCTGTGGGGCATGATTGGCTTTCCATGACTTAGAGTCTCTGCAATCCCTCCATGGGGGACTATCTCAGGAGCTACTCCCTTCACCTGCCTTTTGCTTATGTTTCTTCTTTCTCTTGTTTTTAACACCAGAAGTCCAGGGGCAGACAAAAGCCTGTAAGAAGACATTCAGAGTCCCTGAAGCCCTGTGCTTGAGAGATGCAGGAGGGATCCCAAAGCTCTCCTCACCCTGAAGAGGCAGGTAGCTCACTTGTCCCATAAGCGAAACAGTACCCACCAAGTTTCCATTCTATGGTCTACGTCTCACCAATAATGAGCTAGAGAAATCTCCTTTTTCTCAAAATCATGTTTTTAAAACCTGCTTTTTGTATTGTTTCTATTTTCAAGTCCATTTTTGCTGCCTAGATCTGACCACTGGAAGGGAACAGAGACCAGGGAGAAATGACCTGTCTCTGGGGAAAGACCCGCAGCAACAGGACAGAGCATGGGACCCCTCACGGGACAGGACACTGCATTCCTCCATCCCAGCCCAGCTGCATTCCCTGGGATTGTAGGTGTCTGGGCTTGAGTTAGTGTGGGATGCGGTGTAATTTTGACTGTGTTTCTTTTCAGGTTGAGGATAATCTGCTGGATCAACTGCTGTCTTCAGGAAAACCACACCGGCCCATGACTCCCAGACCAGACCCCCACCCTGTTCAACCTCCTCTATCTGGCCCCCTTACTCCTTTCCCTCTCTTGCCCTTGGCTGTTCTCTCTGCCACCATCCACCCAACCTCCTACCCATCATCCCTACAGCTGCACAGAACTCACCTTATTAAGGTTCTCGAGAAATCCCAAGACCCCTGGCCCTTGTGCTGGTGTGTTCCCTTTGCAGTGTATGCGTGCCTTCAGGATCATACGACTTTTAATTGTTTCCATGGCAGCATCTCAGTGGCAAAGCTATGGACTGTGTGGAAAAATCAATCTCTGTTCTTTCCTCAGAACGCCAGTCTTCCTGGGGATCAGGAGCAGCCCTGGGACTGGGTTCCACCCAACGAATGACGGGTGCAGATTATGGGTGCCACTGCTTCACTTGATCCATTAAAACACCCACCTGTGCCCTTTCCTGGTCTTCTCTCCCCCAGCAAAGGCAGGGCAAGCTTGAAGGTCACATGATAAAACAGGAGTGCTGGGGTCTGCTTGGATCCCTGTGGGGTGACTTGAAGGAGGGATGAATTGTATCCTGGTCACCAGTCAGTATATTAACTTAGAAGTAAATAATTACCCTGCTTTTTAAACAGCATTAAAATGGGGGGGGGGGTCTATTTATTATGTCTTCCCAGCATCCCCTAATTATTACAGAAATTGGTATGTTGAATGGAGTGCGGTAACATCAAAAGTCACATGTCGATGGGGATCCCTGAGTGGCTCAGTGGTTTAGTGCCTGCCTTTGGCCTGGGGCATGATCCTGGAGTCCTGGGATCAAGTCCCGCGTCGGGCTCCTGGCATGGAGCCTGCTTCTCCCTCCTCCTGTGTCTCTGCCTCTCTCTGTCTCTGTGTGTGTGTGTGTGTCTCATGAATAAATAAATAAAATCTTTAAAAAAAGCACGTCATTTCCTTAGCATCAGGACTGCCAGCAACGAGGAGGCTTCCCAGGGCTTTTGTGCGCTGGGAAGGTAAGGAGGCCTGTACCTGCGGGGGGAGCAGCCACGTGCCAGTGTGTGTCACTTACTTCAAGGATTTATAAGAAAGAGATGAACTCAGGCAAGGATTATTTAGTCTGCAGATGGAAATTATAAAGAATAGGAAGAATCAGAAGTTCAGGATGGAGAAGTGCTCCTGGATCCCAAACAGTAGGAAATAAGATTGAAAGGCATTGAGCTTCAAAATCCCATTAAGACTTCTCAATTAAATAGAGGAATTTAACCAGGCAGCAAAGAGCAGATTAAGGATACCGTCTATTTACCAGACCCTCTTTCTTCCGCCCCCACCCCCCCCAGTAGCCCCAAGGAAGGAACCATTAAATTGATAGAGAGAGAAAGGTTTGGGGACAGAGAAACTAAGATATAACGGAGATTTATACACTATGTCTAGGAAAAATCCCACTTTTGGTGTGATTCCTGGCACAAGGAAATGATGTTTTTCAACTCCGCTAAGCCTACTCAGTGTCATTGTTGGAGAAGCCACATGTCTGAGCTACAAAAGGCTTTTACTGCATGAGCATTAAAATAGTCCTAGAGCCCTGATCTTAGACCACCAGAAAGGGACCAGAAAGGCTGAGTAGTCCCCAAGGGAGACACGCTTCCTGTGCCCAGCCCTGAAGTGGCCACGGAGGGTGGTGATTATATGTGCTTTCCAGGGGGCATGATGGAGGTCATGGGACACAATGGACAGAGGACCTTCCCAAGGGGTAGACCCAGCATCTAACCATGTGATTTCCCATTGGGGATGGGGGACCTCAGCCTGTCCATCCTGGGAGTCTGTCATTGCCATGAATCAGGGTCAACTGAGTAAGGACTTCCCCTGTCTGCTCCACCATTTTATGTTGGGTGTGGGTATTAGAGGGAAGGCAGTTTTTTCTTTCTTTCTTTCTTTCTTTCTTTCTTTCTTTCTTTCTTTCTTTCTTTTTTAAGATTTATTTATTATTTTGGAGAGGGAGAGTGAAGGGGGGAGGGGTAGCAGGAGAAGGAGAGGATCTCAAGCCAACTCCTGCTAAGCGTGGAGTCTGACACAGGGCTTGATCCCATGACCTGGGGCTTCATCCCACCACCCCTGGACCACAACCCAAGTCAAAACCAGGAGTCAGAGGCCTAACTGACTGATCTACTTAGGCGCCCTTTGGTCTCCTCTCTTTCTTTCTTTATTTTATTTTATTTTATTTTTATTTTGTAAATTTATTTTTTATTGGTGTTTAATTTGCCAACATATAGAATAACACCCAGTGCTCATCCCATCAAGTGCCCCCCTCTTTTGAGGTCATGGAAGCAAGAAGGGCCACATCTAGACCCAAATGAGAGGACTAAGCATCCTCTAGAAACCGAGGGCTTTGAGTGATAAAGTAACTGAGAGATTGGGTGTCTCCCTTGTGAGGAAGTGCACATGTTCTGAATGCAGTGATAGTGACACATAGATATTTAGTGACCAGAAGTCAAACCACCGCAGTGATGTCCAACAACACCCACTAGCTCCCTTCCTAGACATTCAGCAGCCCCACATATCCAGGTTCCTCTGCAGTTGGGAGGGGTGCTGTGGCCAAGGTATAGTCAGTGGGATGTGAACAAGGCTGTGTGTGGTGTTTCCAGTTCTGGCCAGAAACCCTCCCACACATGCTCACCACGCTCAGTCCCCTTGCTGGCTAAGGGTGTTGTCAGGACAAACTTGGATGTCTTGCACCTGCCATGGAGCAGCTGTCAGCCGATCCCAGAGGAGAGCCTCCTATGGTCTGAACATAAGACTCTCTATGTTCCACTTGAAGCCCCTGACATCTGGGGGGGTCTGTTGTTCCCGCAGTTCAGCCTACCCTAATCACTGTGCTTCTCTATTGGACTCCAGTGTTCTCAGAGGTGTTGCCCCTGACTTACCTTGAAATACTTGTCAATGTGGTTTCATTCTTAGAATTTCCTTTTTTTTTAAAAAAAAAAAAAAGAATGACCTTCCACCTCTAAAGCTATTGCTTCAGAAGTTGATAGTATGTGGAAACAGAGTCTAATATTGGATTTTTTCCTCCCAGTAAGCTTCTGAAGTACCTAGCAGTCCTTTTTAGAAAGCCACTTCATTAGGGTATGATTGATATGCAAAAGCTGTATGTATTTAATTATACAACTTTATGAGATCACAGGTAAGTACACACCCATTAACTTATCAACACCATCAAGGCCATTAAATCATTTATCACCTCCAAAAATGTTCTCCTCCCTCTTAATTTTCTTACTTATTTTTTTAATTTTTATTTATTTATTTTTTAAGATTTTGTTTTATTTATTCATGAGAGACACACAGAGAGAGGCAGAGACACAGGCAGAGGGAGAAGCAGGCTCCATGCAGTGAGCCCCATGTGGGACTCGATCCCAGGTCCCCAGGATCACACTCTGGGCTGAAGGCAGATGCTTAACTGCTGAGCCACACAGGCACCTCATTTTTTTTTTTTACTTTTAAAAAAATATTTCTGTTGACCGAAGAGTACAAAGTTTAAGTTATGCAAGATGAGGGAGTTCTGTAGATCTACTTACAACATAGGGCCTACAGTTCATGATACTGCACTGCATACTTAAAAATTGGATGAAAGGGTCAATCTTATGCTAAGTGCTCTTATTACAAAAGAGATATGTCAATCTTGATAGCCAGCTCCAGAAACAAGGAAGAAATTAGTTTTAGAATTAAGGAAGGGTGTCTGGGGTCTCCCAGGTCTAAGAGCTTCTACACAAAAGTGTGTATCGTGAGCTACAGCTGGTACATGGTTCTGGGCATAGGGCCACTCTCCAAGTGGAAGCATTGAGCAAGAGAGTGAGTCACCGATGTGGGTCTCTGAAGGGGCCAAGAGGGACGGGGTACTGATGGACACCCCGCTGGGGAGAGCTGAGGCAGAGAGGCCTCCCCTTGTGTCTGTCGTGCCTTCCACAAAGGAGCCCTTATAAAAGGTGCTTAGAAAGCTGCCACAGGTAAGTGATGGCCAGAGGGTTGAGGCAGAGAGCCCCTTGCCTCCTGCCAAGCCAGCTGGAACTGGTAACACTTAAGCACCACTCTCACGATAAAATGTGGGAAGAGTGGAAGAAGCATGCTGGTCATGGACCAGGGGGCAGCTGGCAGGTTCAGGTGCAGACCCTGGAGGACTTCTGTCACCGTTCACCCAAGCAGAAGGAAGAGAGGCTGTTTACCAGACATTAGCAATTTTTTTTTTGACATTAGCAATTTGACTTATTGCTCATGGAATGCCAGCCGCCAAAGACGACAAAAAGCTGGAGATTTGATATCCCTCTTCACCCCTAACTCGCCACACCAGGAAGTCCCTCCCTACCTTTGCCACCATGGGGGAGGTGGGCATGGCCATGACATTGATTAGGACTTTTTTTCCAACTGGTAGTAAAGATAATCCTAACGGGAGTGAGTACACTTTAAAGAGGCAAGACTAAGTGGTGTGGTGGGGACTCAACGTAGAAATTAAGCTGATTTGAGTAAACATAAAAGGAGCTGCATTTTGGCCCAGCTAAGCTGTGGTTTATGAAAACCCTACCCGTTCCATGCAGACCCCAGAGCCTAGCGGAGGTTTTGGGCCCCTTAAGTGCTCAGTTAATATGTGAGAGACAAGTGAACAAGCAGATCCTCACTCATTATTCATCTTCTTCTTCCTATTTAGCCTCTACTGACAAATTAGAGCATCAGGTTCTTCTGTTTGTAAACACCACCCATTCATCCGAGGAGGTGTTAGCATTACAACCACACTGCTTCTCTGTGTGTGAGAACACATCCGTGAAAAGAGTGGAGGGCACACCTGACCTGGTAGGAGTCATTGAAATTTAATTATAAAACTTGTCATGTCACCTGAACATGATGTAAGCTGATTTGAAGAAAATCCAGATTTCATTTGACAGGTGCTTTTAACTTGCTGTGTGACACCAAGGTAGAAGCGGTGTCCTGGAAACGAAGCGCGGGTGCCTGAGAGAAGCAAAGGAGGCTTTGATTGGACGCGGCTTCAAAGAATGCTCTGCAGAGATGATGCCCCGTTCCCTTCTTTTCCCTCCGTCCTCACAGTTAAACACTGAATGTTTGGGTGGCACCTCTCAACCCCGGTGTGCCTTGACATGCAGTAAGTTGGCACTTCAAAGTTAGCTGGCCAACAGCATCTGATTCAAGGGGTATTTTGGTGAACTGAGTTGGTAAAGAAAGGAAATAAGACCCAGGGATGTGGATCTAATAAGTTCCACCTGCAGAAACAACTTTCTGGTTAATTCATCACCATCCTGTATGTTCTAGTATGCCTGGGTTGAGCCACAGACTTCACAACCAGGGACCTTTACATTTAAAATTTAACTCTGGCGATTAAAAGACTTAGTTATTAGATGTCTCAATGTTTCACACGAACTGTCTAAAGCAGTATAGACTCTTAGCTTGATTCATCTTCATATTGTTTCTACCAGATATTAATATTTTTAACAGACTTCATTGAAACTTTGAAGGCGTGTGCTTGTATACACACCCTAATCACATTACTATAGAGTATCATAAAAAATATAACAAAACCAAATTGTAGCTCTCTGGTCCCAGGTGAGGTCCAGTAAGCACACTTAGCCTGTCCTCCAGGAGAGGAAGACGACAGACTTGGACCCGAGGCATGGAATAGCCATTTAAGGCTTCTGAAGAGTTAGTAGCAGTGAGAAGATTGGAGAGAGGAAGATCAGAATTCTAGGTACCACCTGCAGGCAGTGAGAGCCCCCACCACATGTTAGATTCCTGCAGCCTGAACGAGGACAGCCCAGGACCTAGAACCGAGCACCTGCTCACACCCAGAGGGGCCCAGACACTCTCCAGTCTTAGCTTGAGAAATAGGCAAGAAATAGACAGTTAAGGCTCAGAGAGGGTGAGGAGAACTGCTCATTTACTTTTCTCTTTTTTGGTCACTCATGTCCTGGTCCCCAGCAATCTCATGGTGGCAGGGCAGCAGCTGCAGTGGGAACCCACAGGAGCCGGAACTCCAAAGGAGAGAACTTTGTTGTTCCACTGAAGAGTCTGTGGTGTCAAGAGGGTGGGGCAAAAGCCCTGTCCTTTTCTCTTTCTCCGTTCTCCTGATAGGCTTACTATGCAGATACATTTGCGGGGGTGTGTGGCAGAGTCAGATAACTGACCAGAGGAGCAAGACAGGAATTGGAGAGCCCCAAGGAGGTGTGGAGAGAGAGGAGCTAGGGCAAGTGACCTCGTAGAGCAGCCTATGAACCCCTGGGCTCATTCCTGAGATGTGCATGTGTGCATCTGTTTAAACAGTATGCATAGATATTGAGAACTGACTGAACACAGACTTCTCCTAAAATGCCACACTTGCCTCTGGGTATCATGCACATAGGCTAGACCAAATAGCTCTACAAATTTTTTAATAGATTTATTTATTTATTTATTTATTTATTTATTTATTTATTCATAGAGACACAGAGAGAGAGAGAGAGGCAGAGACACAGGCAGAGGGAGAAGCAGGCTCCATGCAGGGAGCCCGATGTGGGACTTGATCCCAGGTCTCCAGGATCACACCCCAGGCTGCAGGCGGCACCAAACCGTTGCGCCAACCGCTGTAGATGGGGGTGCCCATCTACAAATTTTTTTTGAAACTTATCTGATTCTGGATGTGACACCCGCTAAGCACTTGTTGGAAGCTGAAGTGGGAGACCTGACCTCAACTGGGTCAATGGCTTTCTCTAAAACACAAATACATTCTTTGTAGGATTTAAATGAGACTCAGGCTATCATAACGAAATATGTACAAATTCCAGGACACAACCCAAATTACTTGGGAATAATAAATAACAGACAGTGACACGAATGTTGAAATGGATGTTGGAAATATCTAACAAAGACAGTAGAGCACCTACTACAAGTATGCTCCAACAAATAAAGGTAAACATCATGAAACAAATGAGAAGTTAGACGAAGATAGACAATTTCAGCAAAGAAATAGGAGACATAAAGAAGGATCAAGTAATAATTTTTCAAATGAGAAATACAATAACTCAAATTAAATACTCACTAAATCGTCTCAGTAGCACCCTAGAGATGACCAAGAAGAGAGTCAATGGAAATTATTCAGTGTGAAAAAGAGAGAGAGAGAAAAAAGATTTTAAAAATGAAATCTATAACCAAACTTGTTATAATGAAACTGTGGAAATGTAAGGACAAGAACAAGCTATCAATAGCATCCAGAGAAAATGCATATGTTACTTGTAGGGTAACAACAATGTGTCTCACTGCAGATTTCTCATAAAATATGGAGGCCAGAGGGAAGTGAACATTTGTCAAGTGCTGGAAGAAAAGGATGTCAACCCAAAATTTTAACTACAGTGAGAATATTCTTCAAGATTGAGGTCAAGTAAAATCATTCTTGGATGAAGGACAACTGAAAATTCATTTTCAATAGACCTGCTCTAAAAGCATTTATGTAGGAATTCCTTCAGACAGAAGGGAAATAATACAGAAGGAGACTTGAAGGATCAGGAATGGAAACATAGCAATAGAAAGGGTAAATAGTTGGGAAGATATAATAGACTATTTTTTTTCTATTGAGTTCTTTAAAATATGTTTGGCTGTTGAACGTAAAATAGTACTATTCTTTGTCTGATAGGATTTTCTATGTATGTGGACACAATAATAAGATGACTATGACACAGAGGGATGAGGGTGAAGGCACCCATGTACTAGTAGGTGCCAACATTCCCTATTAAGTGGCTCATTCCACATCAGATAAGCTTGACTTTACAAC
This sequence comes from Vulpes vulpes, assembly GCF_048418805.1. Lineage (NCBI taxonomy): Eukaryota > Metazoa > Chordata > Mammalia > Carnivora > Canidae > Vulpes > Vulpes vulpes. Next base: position 2,182,788 of record NW_027325669.1, read on the forward strand.
AAAGAAAATTATCAGGGATAAAGAGATCATATGATAATGAAGGATCAACTCACCAAAAAGACGCAATAATCATAAATATGTATACACACCTAATAACTGTGCTTAAAAATGCATGAAGCAAAAACTGGCAGGATAGAAAGGAAAAACAGATAAACCAACAGACAGTGTGAGACTGCAACTCCTTTCTCAGTGGATGGAACCAGGAAACAGAAAGGAGGTGTTATGTTATATGTTGGCAAATTGAACTCCAATAAATAAATAAATAAATAGATAGATAGATAGATAGATAGATAAATAAATTAATCAGAAAGAAAGAAGAAAGAAAGAAAGAAAGAAAGAAAGAAAGAAAGAAAGAAAGAAAGAAGGGATCTAGGAGAATGGAAGAGCACCACCATCTGACTGCATCTCACTGACATTTCCAGAACATTTCAGCACCAGTAGCAGAATACACATTCTTTACCAGGACGCATGGCACAAAATAAGCCTTATCTTGGGTCATAAGAGAATCCAAGTTTAAAATGATTGACACCTCACAAAGTATGTCCTACAATTGTATTGGAATCAGAGTAGAAATGAATAACAGAAAAGTATCAAGAAAGGTGCCAACACTTGAAACGTAAACCACACACTATTGATTGGGTCACAAAGAAACACTCAACAGAGATTCAAAAATATTCTCGATGAAACAGAAAGGAAAATGCAACATATCAAAAGTGGCAGGAAACAACAAAAGTAGTGCTTAGAGGGAAATTCATGGCATTAAAAACTTATATGAGGAAAGAAGAAAAGTCTAAAGTCAATAATGCAGATTTTCATATTAATTAACTAGAAGAAGAAATACAAAATAAATGCAAAGTAAATAGAAGGAGGGGAATATGAGGAGGATCAGAAGTTGACGATATTGAAAACATGTAATAGATAAAATCTGTGAAGGTATATTTTTTTTTAATTTGAAAAGAACAAATAAAATTGATAAACCCATAACAACAAAGGGAAAGAAAATAGGAATAAAATGCAAATTACCAGCATCCGGAATGAAGGGGAAACCATGACAGACCCCAGAGACGTGACCAGGCTAACAAGGCGACACTGCGAACTACTTCACATTTGACAACTTAGAGGGAATATAGCACTTCCTTGAAAACCACCAACGACCGGAGCACACTCAATATGAATAGATAACCAAACACATGTTGTAAGCGCTAAAGTAATTAAATTCCCAATTAAATTCCTTTAGAAGATAATTCTCCACGTGAAATAGTTTTAGTGGTGAATTCCCCAAGACGTTTAAAGAAGATTCTCTTCTAGAGAAGAAGAAAGAAAGCACTTAATTCGTTTTATGCACTCAGCATTTCCGTGCCCCCCCCCCCCCACACTGGACCAAACCGTGTAAGAAGAAGAAAAAAAACAAAAACAAAAAAATGACAACAGCAACTCGACAGAGCAAGTCCTTCAGGAACACGGCATCTTCAACAGCATGCTAACTGCGTAAACCCAGGAATACAGAATAAGGAATAATACCCACCGCAACCAAGTGGAGTTTACCTGGGAATGCAGAGGTGCTTAGTAGAAAATCAATTGATGTAATACACCGTATTATCAGTCTAATGAAGAAAAATCATTGATTCTATCACTTGGAGCAAAGGAGCATCGGACCAAGTTTAATGTAAGAGCTGTCAGCCGGGGAAGATGACGCAGATGCACACGCATCACTGGTGGATCCCCAGCCCCTGTTGCCCGTGCAGGGATGGTGTCGGGGGTGCAGCTGGGGCCCCCCGGCCTGCCTCAGTGAGTGGGTGAGCCCTGCTAGGAAGCGCTCCCATTTCCTACTGCCGCTGGGGGCAAAGCCCAATCCCGGCAAAACGGCGCGAGTCTGCCCTCAGCTGCTCCGCCCCAGTGGCAAGGAGCCCACGTAGTCCATGCCCATGGCAGTGACATAATGGCAGGTGGCCCCCCACCTTCTCTGGGAAGTTGGTGGTGGGGTGTGGGGCTAGCCCCCTGCGTGGTGCCCTGGGCAGTGAGGAAGCAGGGCCAGCACCCAGGGGTGCTGGGAGGGTGTCAGGGGCCCAGCCCCTGGTTCTTGCACCACATCCCTACAAGGCACCTTCCCGCTAAAAGCTATTCTGTGTGCCAGCGGTGTGGTTTGCAAATATTTTCAGGCTTTCCTGTGTTTTCATCCTCTGACAGGTTTGTCCACAGGATGAGAGTTTCCTTCTTTCCTTTTTTTTTTTTTTTTTTAAGATTTTATTTATTTATTCATGAGACACACAGTGACAGAGACAGAGACACAGGCAGAGGGAGAAGCAGGCTCCCTGCGGGGAGCCCGAAGTAGTACTCCATCCCAAGACCCCGGGGTCATGCCCTGGGCCCAAGGAAGATGCTCACCTGCTGAGCCACCCAGGCGTCCCAGGACAAGAGTTTCTAAATTAAAGGAGGTCCGAGGAATCCGTTTTCCTTTTATAACTTGTGCTTCTCACGTCAATCCTTGGCCTGGTGCAAGCTTCTGCAGATGTTCCCTCATGCGGTTTTCTACAAGTTTTATCATTTTAGCTTCTGTGCTTTGAGCCAGTCGAGGGAGGTGGGCACTTCTTGGTCACCCGGTGTGGGGCTCAGGCCTGGCACCATGGCGGCGCCCCAAGTCCTGGGGGATGTTTCTCACCTGTGCTTCTGTGGCCAAGCTCAGAGTGAGCGCCACACTCGTGCCCTGGGTGAGTGAGGGCTGGGGCCGGCCACCCCCTGATGGGCTGCACGGAGCAGAGGGCAGTGGGTGTCCCCGGGATGGGCACAGGAGGCCTCAGCCCGAAAGGGGGCCCCTGGAGTGAGCCCCCAGGAGGGTTCCCGTGGGCTGGGGCAGGCACCCCTAGGCTCTCGTGCTGGCCTGTCCATGCATGCACGGGGGGGCGGAACTGCTCTGGCAGGGGAACCAGCAGTCGGGGCACAGAACGCGGCTCCAGGACACGGAGCCTGGATGGGAGAGCAGGTTGCAGGTCAGGCCTGTCCCCAGGCTCACATCTCCCCACCTTCCGGCTCCTCTCGGGCCCCGGGGTGGCCTCGCCCCAGCACGGACGCTGGGCCCACCTCCTCAGGAAGGGCGTGGCCACACACACCAGGGGATGTTTGAAGCCAATATTTTGTTTTTAATATTATTTATTTCAGAGAGAGAGAGAGAGAGAGAGGGAGGGAGGGAGGGAGGGAATGAGCAAAGAGGAGGGGCAGAGGAGGAAGGAGAAGCAGACCCTCTGCTGGACCAGGGAGCCTGACGTGAGGCTCGATCCCAGGACCCCGGGATCACGGCTTGACGGAAGGCAGACACTTAACCGACTGAGCCACCCATGCATCCCTGTTTCTTTTTTTTCTTAAAGATTTATTTATTTATTTGAGAGAGAGAGAGAGAGAGAGAGAGAGAAGCAAACTCCCCACTGAGTGTGGACCCTGACCCGGGGCTCGATCTCATGACCCTGAGATCACGACCTGAGAAGAAATCAAGAGTTGGATGCTTGACGGACTGAGCCACCCCAGTGTCCCTTAGGCCAACGTTTCTTAGAAGGGGATCCAAGCCCTGGTTGGCGGGGGGTGGGAGGTCTCGTCACCTTTACCTGGGTGCTGCCCTGGACCCCGGTCAGCGGCCTGCTGATTAGAAAGTTCTCGCTCAGGGAATAGATTTTAGAGGACCCTTCAATGTGGTTCCGTCGGAAAGCTGCTGGGCCGTCACCTTCATCATCGCGGGTGGAGACAGGGGCGTCGAAGGGTAAGTTGAGACCGTGCTGACCCGCTCACAAGGCAGGGGAGGGCAGATGCCTCCACAGTGGCTGCTCCAGGAAGCTCCGCGGCCGGGCTGGTCCTCCTCCTGAGAGGGCACTTTGATGTCCAAATACGCACGTCAGTTCCTCTCCCTTCAAGCTGGCAGCTCCGATCTCTCCGTTTTCAATCAGCCCTATAATTAGTGATGCTACACAACATCTCCCAAATAATTAGGGAGCAGTCCGGGAATCACCGGTTATGTGATGGAACCAGGGTTCCATGAGGCTTTTAATTTGCGAAGTTATAAATAATGTTGAATGCCCAGGAGTTTCAATTAGGGATGTTTACTTGTGCAAAATGGAAAACGTGGCGGGGGGAGCCAGACTCCTTGTTAGCGAGGACTTGAAAGGGGAAGGACATGGCGGGGCCCCAGCCGCCTGCCACCATGGGCAGAGGGTGCCGGTCTCCCCCTCTCCCGGAGGCTTCAAAGCAGGGGAGGAGGTTTCAAACATTCTCGAGTCAAAAACTGGGACAGACTCTCCGGTCCCCGAATTGATCTTCGGTGGCAGGTTTGCCTCCTTCTGGAACTTGAAAGCACCTGTCGCCTGCTGTCTCAGCCCCATACCTGGTGCTGTGGCCGGAGGCGGGTCAGCCGGCTTCTCCTCGCTCTGGCTGCCTGTCCTCTGCCCTGAGGTCGCTGTGTCCCCTCCTTTCTCAGCAAGGAGTCACCCCTGCCCCGTGGGTCTGCCCAGAGGCCGCTGGACCCCCTGTGGGAAGCTCACCCTGTCCCTCCCTCTCCAACCCCCCCCGCCCCGCCCCTCTCCACCCTGCTGAGCACCTCCTGAACTGCAGGAAGCTGCCTCCTACAGGAAGGCTTCAGGGATTCCATGGCATGTCCCAGGAGATTGACAAACGGTTGCACTGGGTCACCCCTATGCCTACGGGGAGCTGAGCTTTAGGTTTTTGGGAGGCGATATGTGTCTCCATATGCTGCCTCCGCTCCTTCGCTGAGCAGCCCCAAGGGCCCGTGTGTGGAGTGGGGTCCCGTGCAGGAGAGGACCCCGCAGCAGGCCCAGTGGGACAGGAGGAGGGGCCCGATGGTGGATCCCGGCACAGAGGTTCGGCTTTCAGAGCAACCCCTGCTCCCTTCAGGGGCGTGAGCCCTGGGAGGGGGACTGACGGTTTTGCTGTGAAACAAGATCACCAGTGGCCTGTGGCTGCTGCAGCAAATCCCCGCCAATGCGGTGGCTTAGAACATGACACGAATTCACGCCCTTTTGGTTCTGGAAGTGCAGGGTCCCACATAGGCCTCCCTGGACAAAGCGAGGTGTGGGCAGAGCTGGACCCCTCGGGAGGCCCTGGGGGTCCGTTTCCTTGTGATTTCCACCGTCCAGGTCACCGTGCGTGGTCCTTGGCTGGTGGCCCACATCCCTCTGAGGTCTCCTCCCTACCAGGTCCCTTTTCCCCACACCCCGACTGTCCTGGCTCCAGTTTCCATGCCAGAACCCCGCAGGCTCCAGTCCTTGGGGACCAGCCACTGGTAAGCGGCAAGGGCTGGCCTTGGACCCGCAGCCCTAGAGATGTGGCCTCAGGGACCAGCCAGGAAGGAGCTGGGGCCATGCAGTGGGTTCTGCGGCCCTGGAACGCGGGGAGCCCGGGACATTGGCGTGGGCTCCAGTGAGGGGCCACGGGTGTGAGGGATCTGCAGAGGGTCTTGGAAAATCCATGGAGGGATTTGCAGGAGGGAAGGTCACAACTGATGTTCCAGAAATGCTGGGGGAGCTTGGGGCAACAAGCTGGGAGGAAGGGACAGGAGGTGGGATGGTTGGGAGGCGGGGGTCTGGAGGCTGGATGGAGGCTGGGATGGAGGCTGGAGGGTGGAAGCTTGAGGGAGGAGGCTGGAGGGAGGAGGGTGGCTGGGAGTGGCACTCCCTCCCACTTCCCCCACCGGCTTCCCTCCCTGTGTTTTGGTCGTGGCCTCTCTCTCCACAGGCTCCTCCCTCACAGGAGAGCAGGCTCCTCATCCCCCTTGAGGCTCCTTCCTTCTCTGAGGCAGGACGGTGCCCAGAGCTGCCTGCGTGGGGGTGGAGGGTGGGGGCAGTGAGGAAGCTCTGATGAGAGGCCGAGGGAGGTGCGGGGGCGGGGGGGGGGGGGCGCTGACTTACTGCATCAGCTCGAACTTTTGCGGGCCTGACCCCTGGCCACGCCACCTCCCACGTCCTGGGGCCACCTCCATCCCATCCCGCGGGGCACCCAGAGACCCCTCCGGCCACCGACTCACCCCTCCCGCGGCGCTTTGGCGGCCTGGAAAGCCATGGCCAAGCCCTGTGGGCCTGGCATGGGGAGCCCCGCCCCATGGGGGAGAACGGGCCATTCCAAGCCCGAAGCTGGCCCTGGAGGAAGGCGCTCACCCCAAGGCCCGACCCCGTGTAGTCTCCGGACTCGGCTGCTCGGCAGACCCTCTGAGGGACCCAGAAGCAAGCCTGGCACCCAGGTGAGAGGCTCAGAGCCCGGGGGCTGGGGACACCGAGGCAGCGTGCTCTGGGAGCCCCGCTGAGGGTGCCGGGCTGACCGGGCTGACCCGGGCGCCCAGGGTGTCCCCCGTCCCCTTCCCGGGCTGCAGCGCAGGACGGCGGCTGGCTTCCTGGCCGGGACAGGCCTGGGCAGCTCTGGCCCCAAGGCCGCAGTGTCCGCGTGCAGCTGCCCTGACCTCCCGGCAGGACCTCCCCCAGCACCGAGCTCCTGGGCTTGTCGTTTCCTCCATCTCCGGGTGCCGGGAGCGCTGCCTTACAAATATTCCCACGCGGGGCTGTGAGCCCCAGTCCTGCCAGAGCCCCGGGGTGACGGCCTGAGCGTGGCACCTACACTGCCTGCCGCTCGCAGCCCGAGGGAGGAGGCGCCCGGCGTCATTCTCCCTCCTTCCTGAGCCTGAGGTGCCTCTGGCCTCGGGGGACCAGGCCAGGCTCCCCTGATCCTGCGCCTGGGGTGCTGGGCATCGTTTCCTGTCCCCTCGAGGCGCTGAAGACGCTGCAGCGTGGCCGGGGTCGCAGCCCAGGGTCCGGTGGTTGGGGTGGAAGCGAGTTCAGGCGGTGAGGGGGTCTGGGCATGTGCGCCCGGGCTCACCTGCTTGCCCCAAGACACCGGGTGTGGCAGACACCTGGGCGAGATGGAGGGGGCTGGCGGCCCGGCCCTGGACTAAAGCCTCCGGGGCCCCAGATACCTCAAGGGCAGAGCGGAGGGAAGAGCAACATCTCTCTTGCCCCCTCTGCGGGTTCATGTGCTAATTTTGTCACGCGATTGTTACAAATGTTGGGAAGACAGTGGGTGCTGTGTGTGTGCGCTAAGGACAGATCCAGCCTGCTCGGGAGCCTGTGCAAGGTGCCAGGTTTTCCTCACCCCTCCTCCCTGGTCATTAGCCCTGCGGCAACTCCCTGGGTGGGGGTATCCCTGCCCCATCTCTGCCCCGTGGGGAGCCTGGTGCTGAGCCAGGTGTGTGTGCTGATGGGTTGGGCCAGGACGGCACGTCTGACGCAGGGGGCCGTGGCCTGCGGGCCCTCGCCTGATCCAATCTGGACTCTGGAACCCACCAGGTTAGACTTCTTCATCCCTCACTGTCTGAGGATCGCGCTCTCCCACCTGTGCACCTGCTGGATCTCATGGACAGTGGAGGAGGCAGGTGATGTCGGCCCTGAACATTGGAGAGCCCTGGGGTTCCAGCATTCGCGTGGCCTCACCTGCTAGCACGGGGGCAACGGTTCGTGCCCTGATCCTGCCGTGAACTTGACGTGTGACATTAGGCACGTCTGCAAACTCCCCCAGACTCCCCCAGATTCTCATCTGGAAAGAGGGAAGATAACTGTGTGTGCAGCACACGACGCAGGGCAGATGCCACATGCGGGCAAACTCCTAGGACAATGGGGAACCTACTTTTTTTTTTTTTTTAAGATTTTATTTATTTATTCATGAGAGACAGAGAGAGAGAGAGAGAGAGGCAGGGACACAGGCAGAGGGAGAAGCAGGCTCCCTGCAGGGAGCCCGACGCGGGACTCGATCCCGGGTCTCCAGGATCACGCCCTGGGCCAAAGGCAGGCGCTAAATCGCTGAGCCACCCAGGGATCCCCAGGAACCTACTTTAGAAGGTGAAGCAATCTATCCCCGGAAGGTCCAACAACACAGAGCAGGTGCTATAGTGAGACGAAACCCTAGATCCTTTAAGGAGGCCTTGAGATCTCGTAGGCACGTGCCCAGAGCCCCGTAGCCGGCCCCAACCCCTTCGGCCAGGGGTCTGATGAGAGATGCCCCCTTCGGCGCCTGGCCATGGGGCTCACCGTCCCCAAGGAGAACCTTAGACGATGTTTCCCTCCCCGCACCCAGCACCACGGTCTCCTCAGATGGATCCCCTTCCGATATCTTGAGTGAAAAGGTCATCCCAGGAAGGAGGCTTTGGAAATTCTGCAGCTCACTAGAAAATCTGAGGCTCTAAATGATATAGAAAAAAAAGTATTCCCTTTTAGGGATGCAAAGACATTTCCTAGGGTAATATGTTCCAAGGAAGATGGGAGCAGGGGGTCTGCTCCGAGGCAGTTGGGATGCTGGTAACGAGGGGTCCCGGCCTTGTCGGGAGCCACGTAGTGGTATCAGGCACCTGCTGCAGCATCCGACAGGGGTGCAGCTGACATGGGGATGGCGCCGTGCAGGAGGAAAGTGGGGACTCGGAGGAAGATGATTCCTGTCTTAAAATGTCTCTGATGGGCTGTCATGTGGGAAGGAGAGCAGGCCTGTTCTGTGTGGCCGGAGGGATTGGAACAAGACAGATGGAAGGCAGCTACAGGCTAACAGATGCAGATTCAGAAAGGAGGAATGATCAGAGCCGCCCAACCGTGGCGAGGAGCCGGATCCGACATTTGTTGAGCAAGGGGGCTGCGCTGGGTGCCGGGCTGAGCGCCCTGCGTGCCGGTTTGCGACACCCAGCAAGGGGGCTCCTCTCACCCACAGCGCCATTGTTATCGCTGAGCAAATAGGCACAGAGCACGTTTGCGGCTCGCCCCAGGTTGCTGGGTCAGAGGAGGATCCGGGATCTGTTGACCCCGGGTCACGCCCCTGGCGACCAGCATGGTCCCAGCTCCTCAGGGAGGATGGGGTGGCTCCTGGCAGGAGCACGCCGAAACCCCGCTTGCCCCCCACCCTGCACGGTGCCGGGGGCCTAATGACGTCTCAGATCATACGCTGCACCGTGAGATGGCACCTACGAGGGCTCAGGATATGGGATGAGAGTATCAGCAGAACGTTTTTTTTTCTTTTCTTTTCTTTCTTTTTTTTTTTTTTGCACACGCACAGGTTGGGTGTGGAAACAGTGGATCGTGTGCGGGAGAGGAGCTAGCCCATTGAGAGACAGTGTGAGGCACAGGTGTGCAGAATGGGGGGATGGACCCAGGTGGGCTTGGCCCCGTAGAGGGTCCAGAAGCTCCACCCACTGGGCTCCCCCAGCCCACGGAGCCTTGCCGGGCCTCTGCCACCTGGCGAGTCCCAAGCAGACGAAGGCAAGCAAGAGCAGGAACACAGAGCCTAGTCCGGGGCCTGAGGCCAGAGCACTAGCTATGCAGCTGACCGTACACCTCACACGGAGCCCAGGCCCCCAAGAGGAGACCCAAAGGACGCACTGAGTGGGGGCGGGGTGGCCAGGGAGGGGCCTCTGTGGAGCCAGCTGGTGCCCGCACCTGCAGGGTTAGTGAGGACTGTAAGAGAACAGGGGCCGGGAGGGCGGAGGGGGTGGGAGGGCCTGGGGGAGGCTGGCTCCAGACCAACCAGGGAAGGGAGGGCCTGGGGCATCCCTTGGGACAACCCAGGGGAATGTCCAGGGTCCCGGGAAAAGGTGATCTGCTCTGGGGCATTTTCTGGGGGTGCCTGGGGGGCTCAGCTGGTTAAGCAGCTGGCCCTTGGTTTTGGCTCAGGTCATGGTCTCTGGGGGTGGTGAGATCGAGTCCTGTGTTGGGCTCCACGCTCAGTGGAGAGTCTGCTTCAGATTCTCGTCCCTCCCCCTCTGCCTCTCCTTCCCGTGCTCCAGTGCATGCTCTCTCTCTCTCTCTCTCTCTCTCTCTCTCTCTTTCTGTCTCTCTCTAAGAAAGAAATAAAAAATAAAAAAAAGAGGGTATTTCCTGCGAAGCTGCCTGTTTCATTCTTCCCCGACTGCTCCTCTCGCATCTCCCCGGCCTTTCCAAAGTGCAGACGTCCCCTCTCCTGGCCCTCCAAATTGTATCATTTTGCCGTCAGTCTTTGAAAATGTACATTTGCATTTTTAGTGTTTTATCTGCTTTCTTTTCCACGTTGTTCTGACCCTGTCCGCCCCCCCCCCCCACCAAGGCCGGGTTCTCCTCTGGGATTTGGGGCTCCTCTCTCAGTCCAGGACTCCGCGGTGCGGATTGGGGACACAGACAGGGCAGGGGACAGGTCCCGCCTTCCCAGAGACCACCGGAGTGGTCGCCTCGGGGGCCTGTGCTGCCCGCGGCCTGCAGCCCGTGGGGCGCCGTGACCCCAGCCAGCGTGGGTGGATTGTGTGCGACCCTGCTTCCAGCAGAGCCGGTCCAGGAGGCGGGGGCCTTTCGTGGAAGGCCTAGCCATGCTCCGTGGTTTAATTTTCTTTTAATGCCTCTTTTATTGCCACTGCTTCCCGTCTTTGGGTTTAGCAGCTGCCTCGTCCCACTTGGAGGAGTCAGAGACTTGCGTGGTCACGGTGCCACCCTTCCTCGCCGAAGAGCCAAGGGGAACGGGGTGGTATGGAGGGGTGCTCCCCGCAGAGCACGGCTCCTCCCGGGCAATGCTCCTTCTGGGGGGCAGCGCGCCTGCCGCTGTGCACACCCTGACCCGCCCTGGGGGACCACAACCCCCGGGGTCCTCCCGGGAAATCCGCGTGCAGACCCCTTCAGGCTGCATGACATCTGGGCCACTGCGCCCCCTCCCCAAGGCTCAGGTACCGACCCCGTGGGGAGATTTCCTCCTGTGGCACAAGACACAGAACAAAGCCCCAGGACACCTCCTCAGGGGTCTTTGCTACTGTTCAGGGTTGACGATGGTTTGCGGCTCAGCCCCTGGATTCGTGTCTGTCGGATGAAGGCCCGTGGGCACCCGGAACGCCCCCTGCTGTGCCCAGCGGCGTGGCTTTGGGAAGGTGGCTCCGTCTCTCCGCTGTTTTTCATCTGTATTATTAGAAAGGGAAACGGATGCTCAAGTCCAGGCCGAAGTAGGAGCAGATTTGGAGGCTTTGTTGTCACTCGGGGTCCTGACCTGGGGGCCTCCGGCCATCCTGCATCCAGCAAACTCAGCCACGACGGTGTCCTGTCCACTCTCGCGCCTCCCCGTGCCCCTCCACCCCAAGCTCTTGCCGCACCAAGAGTGGGGAGCTCACGGTTTGCAAGGCCTGGGCTCCCCCTCTGCCGACAAAGTACCCACTGCCCGAGGGGCTTGCCCGTTGGTTTGACAGACAAGGTAACCGGGCCTCCTCCCATGTTCCCATTCGGCTCCGTGCCAGCTTCCAGGACCCTCACCCCATGTCCTCCACCAGCAGGAGGCCCCACTCTTCCTGCCGCTCTCACCGCCCCATGCAGGCCGTGCCTCCTGTGATGAACACCAATCCAGGTCCTGGCTGGAAGGCTCATCCGCCCCGGGGTCTCCACCAGCTGACCGCCCAGACCCACAGTGACCGCAGACCCACGGTGCCCGCGGAGGGGCCTGGCTCCTGAGTGAGGCCAGACGTGCAGTCAGAAGGCCGAGCTGGCGGGCCGCCCCTTCCCCACTGTCGCCCTGGGCTGGAGACCCATTGGGACAGGTGCTCCGCTCAGCGCCTCGAGCCTGCCTGGCTTGGGCCTGCACGCGCTCCTGGAAAAGACACCACCGAGGCCGTCCCACAAGCTGAGGATGTGGGAGCCCTGATGTGCCCTATTTATTATTTATTCAACTTTGACACTGCATTAAGCAACCTCCTGAGGGAAGTGCAATTGGATTCACATGAATTAAAGCACATGCGGGGATGAAACACAACAGGAGCAATTTAATTTAAAATGATCGAATGACGTCGCGTTGTGAGCAGAGGCCGGCTTCCAAACAAAACAAAAAGATCTTCTGCAGAAGGTGAGAATCCGAGAAACCCCAGCCCCGCAGACGGAGGGGCTCTCCGCAGATGCTCAGCACGGCTGGGTTTTCAGATGGATCCGACCCACGAAAATACCCAGGGTCCCAGAATCCAAGGTCACTGGATGAGCTTGGCCATCAGCCTCTGGAAATCTGGGCACTGAGTTACCCCCACACACCTTGAGACTCGACACCCACCCTCTGGAGTGTCTGTGACCCCAAGGGCACGCCTCTCTTCCCTGGGAGGTGTGGTCCCAACTTTCTGCAGCTCTCAGCTCCGTGCGGGGGGCAGCCGGACCTCACATGTTCCGGGGAGCACGCTGACAGGGCACCTCAGGCATCTGTTTTCTGACTCGCCCTGTGGCACTATTGATTTTTGTCTGCTTTGTCTGTTTGTTTTTTAGCATAAGGGGTTTGGGACTCATACACAGGGAACATGATTTACAGCCCAGAGGATCACAGATGCTCCAGGTCCCATATTAATGCTGAAGGCTGGGTGGGAGCTGAGCTCCCAGGGTCCCTCGCAGCCTCCCTTCCATTGGCAGGTGCCACCTGCAGACGCTGAGCGTGGCCCCTGGCTGCCCCCCCGCCAGCCCCAGCACCCCCAGGCTCACACACCCACCATGCGACCTGTCCTGTTGCTCCATCCTGACCCCGATTCTCCGAGTGTCTGAGGTTTACAAACTGTGTGCCCCACCTGAACGGTCCTGCTTTTGCTTTTGCCACTTCATAGAGGGACTGTGTCCTCAATCAGAGAGTAAAAGTTAGAGAACATAGGGTTTTACATATAGTATTGAGTCAAAGGGGGGTTGATGATTGTGGGGCGGGCCAGAGGGTTTTGAAGGCTGGAGGAGAGGAAGCATAGAGACACAGCGCTGGTGCCCTCGGCTGTGTGTGCTGAAGCTCTGGTAAGGTCCTGCTTGTGTTCTGATGGGATGGGGATCAGGTTAGAGCTGCTCAAGGCACAAGACCATTCCCAGTAAGAGCGGGAAGCTCGGGCCTCCAAGGTGTGTGGGTGGGGCCGCGGCAGACACTAGGTCAGGGATCCGGGACTCTAATTAAGCCAAAAATTTAGCCCCTACTGTTTTCCCAGAGCTGAGCTAGGGTTTGTGGGGGGATAAAGAACAAAGCAGAGATATTAATCACAGCCTAATGGAGATTGATATTTGGATAAGACGTTTATATATGAAATAATGAGAGTTATTAGAGAAGCTCAGAGAGGAGAGAGAGCATTAGCTCCTCACTGGGAAGGCAGGGGATCGGCTCCAAATGGTCCCTAAAGCCCAGAAAGATGTAATAATCGACTCCCTTATTGAGTATTGATTTAGTTTGGAGTAATTAGAATGAGTGGAATTAATTGAAGGTTGCAGTGGTCAGGGAAGAGGCTTTGCAGACTCAAGGGGACGAAGACCGTTAATGAACAGGAAAATTCTAGAATTTCCATCAAGCACACGAGACATGGCAGGTGGACTCTGCCAGTGGAGTCACAGGGAGTCCTTCCAGATTCAGGGGCTTAGCTCCTGGCACATGCAGAGACAGGAGAGCATCCCCAGGTCCCAGGTCCCAGGACCCTTGTCCCTACGTGCCAGGGGCTGCATGGCAACCACAGGGGCTGGAGTCAGTCTGTCCTGGGGACCTCGTGTTGTCAAGGAGCAGAACCTGGGCAGCAGCTCAGCCGGGCTACGGGGGTGGCTCTGCTGTGGGGAGGGCAGGCAGGAAGCCCCAGGCCCACCAGTGCTGATGAAGAGATAGCATCTCATCAGCTTCCTGGGGAGGTGGGAGGTGAGCCCCTCACAAACCTGCATTTTCTCACACTCCAGGAGAATCACTAGATGACAACACAGGTTAACTGTGGTTAAACCTTGGCTTGCGTGGCCCATGTGGACACATGCAGAGCCACCAGGGCACCATGCTGGGCTGTTCCTCTACAAGGCTGGAGAAAGCAGAATGTCTGCTTGGCATGAAGGTGACACTGGCCAGTTCCTACCAGCAGGCATCCTGCAGAAGCAATAAGACCTTCAGGATTTGGGGACAATGTTGGACAACTGCAGTCATCTTTACTGGTCACCCAAGTTAACCCTGTTCCAGGGCCTTCATGCACACCACCATCTCAGACCCCTGCACTCCTGTCTTGTGTGCCCGGCTGGGAAGCAGTGTGCATCAGGCCTGATCTGATACTGGCCTTAATCACACTTGTCTTCCAAATGAACTGCTGATCTATAAAGGAGAAAGGGACACATGCTTTTCTGCATCCCACCCTCACCCCATACCTACCCAAGTGGAGGTGTCAGTGAGCTTGGTTGGTGTGCTTGGGTTAGTGGTAAAGAAAGGAAAGGAGAGAAAGAGAGAGGATGAAGGGATGGATGATGGATGGAGGGATGGAAGGATAGATGGTGGGTGGATGGAAGTATGATGGATGGATGGGGGCATGGATGAGGGGATGGAAGAATGGATGGGAGGATGGAGGGATGGAGGAATGATGGAGGAATGGAGGGATGGGTGGGTGGATAGAGGGATGGTAGATGGAGGAATGGAGGAGGGATGGAAGGATAGATGGTGGGTGGATGGAGGTGTGATGGGTGGATGGGGGAGCGGTGGAGGGATGGATGGAGGGATGGGAGGATGGAGGAATGTGGGATGGATGGAGGAGTGGGTGGGGGAAGGTAGATAGAGGAATGGAGTGGGGATGGAAGGATAGATGGTGGGTGGATGGAGGTATGATGGATTGAGGGGGATGGAGGGATGAATGTGGCTGGAAGGATAGAAGGATGGAGGGATGGAGGGGCAGGTGGGGGTGGAGAGACAGAAGGATGGATGGGAGGATGCATGGGTTAATGGGTGAATGGGGATCAACTGATGGACAGGTGCAGACAGATGGGCAGATGGATGGATGAATGAGCCAGCGGAGCCTGCTGCCCCCATTTGGCACCATCTGATGAAGGCAGTGACGGAGCCTGTGGCCCCAAGGACAGGTTGCAACGCTGTTCCACCATCTCAGATGTGGAAGAGACTTTTAAGGCCCATTAGTCCTCACTGTCTCTTTGATAAAGGAATAAATGAACATCCCCTCACTCGGACCAACCTCTAAGGTGAATTCGTGTCCAGAATGAATTTTAGGACAACAAGAGAGCAGAGACACGGGCACCCCACTGCCTGCAGGGAAACACTTTGCTCCTGACACAGACTTTCCCCAGCTCCCCCGGAAGACGAAGTTTGGGGGCATTGTTTCACCTACTTTTGTAACCCTAACAAGTAACCACATCTGGGTAAACAGTAGATGCCAAACAAGCATGTTGACTGAGTGAGTGAGTGAGTGAGTGAGTGAGTGGGTGAGTTCACGACGCCCTTCTCAAGCCGACCTCTTCTCTCCCGCTGTATGGCTCCCACACCCAAGGGCTGCTCTGCTGACTGACCGCCGCTCCTTGATGAGCCAGGCTTTGGGACAAGATGAGGAAAGACGAGGCCACAGGCAGAGAGGATTGGTGGGCAGCTCGACCGCTCAGAAGTTTACCTCCCAGATGGGTCCCTGTTCATCTAAGCAGCTCAGCAGAAGGGAGACCCTGCAGCACTTCCTGGGAGACAACAGCGCCCTGGACCCCGGGAGGACATCCAGCTGCAGGGCAGGGCCCCAGAGAGGGGATGCAACCACAGGGGACAGCGCTGCGCCGCGTGCGTCCACACAGCCTCCCCGAGCCCCCTCCCTCCCTCCGTGCACCCTGCCCCTTCCTCCCTGTCTCCTTCCCGAGGAGCTTCTTCCTTCTGCAACCCCACGGGCTAAGTCTGCAGCGAGCAAACAGGCCGTCGGCACAAATCCCGGACATTGTAAACACGATCGTAAACAACACAAATCATTTGACCCGGACGAGCTTCACTTTGGGTGTATGTGTGTGTGCCTGGGAATAGCAATGCGGACTTCCAGGCACGCAGACGCATAAGCGGGTGTGCATATGCGAGCCCACACACCCCATATTATATTCCATTCCTGCACGCCAATCAATGAGAGCGCAGTATTGGGGCTATTTCAGAGCAGCATCTGCAAAGAATGAAAGGTGTGTTTTCCCACCTGGCAGGGCTCTGTGGGTGGAACGGAAGGGAGGTGATGGGGCGGGAGGTGATGGGGAGAGAGTGGTTGAGTCCTCCGAAGGCCTCAGCTCCTGGACGTGTGCTTCCAAACTGGGTTCTCTCTGGCATGTTGGGTACAGAAGGAGGAAGGGGGAAGGTGTTTTAGGGTGTCCAAGAGCAACCACGTATCCCCTCAAGACATAGTAGCGTCTGTAAGCCTGCCATGCACGCCGCTCGCTGCCGCTGAAGTTGGCACCTCCAGACACCACCCCAGCAACCGCACATGGTGTTAGGTTCAGTGAAGGGCTGGACTTCAGCTCAATGAGTATCTCTGAGGATGCAGAGGAGCCAGGTAGTGCACTAGCAGGTCCTGGGAAAGCCAGACCAGAGTGAACACATTTCAGGGAGCATTAGAGGAGTCAGTCTAGAGAAGAAAGGAGCATCCAGAACATGGAAATAAGGGGACCCCTGCATGGCTCAGCGGTTTAGCGCCTGCCTTTGGCCCAGGGCGTGATCCTGGAGTCCCGGAATCGAGTCCCGCGTCGGGCTCCCGGCATGGAGCCTGCTTCTCCCTCCTCCTGTGTCTCTGCCTCTCTCTCTCTCTCTCTTTATATCTATCATGAATAAATAAATAAATAAATCTTAAAAAAAAAAAAAGAGAGAGAAAGAAAGAAAGAACACGGGAATAAGGCCCAGCCCAGAAGTTCACAGCTTTGGTCAAGAGAATTCCAGGCGCTTGTTAGATAGCATTCCGTAAGTTTAGACTCTGTCCAGAACCACTTTACTTTAGAATGTGGATTAATAAGAAGGAGAGGACAGCAGCAGCACTGGGGTGGGGAGATTGTTGAAAACCACTGGCTCTGGAATCTCCCGGCGGAGCCCCATGCTGCCACACAATGCAGGTCTCCGTGGAAACCGTCAACGTGTTTGACAGATTCCCCTGCGCCCAATACAGTGAAATACTGAAACTCAGTTCCACTATTTAGCTACATAGATGAAAGTCCCAGAAAGGATAGCTCTTCAGAGCCAACAGGATGATAAGCATTTACAGACAGTCCCGTAAAGTCGTGAATGATATTTAAATATTGCGAGTGTGGGGCCCAGCCGGGTGTGCTGGGCACGCTCCGTCCCGCCATCCTTGTCACCCACCCTGGAGCCCACAGAGCTACAGACGGCCCCCTCACAGGTGGAAACCCATCAGTCTCGCCGGCCCAAACCCACGCGGCTCCGAACTGACGCCCGTCAGGCGTGTGTGTGTGCGCGCGCGTGTGCGAGAGCGCGAACGTGTTTGCAACTCCTTTTTAGACATGTCACTTCTTGCAGCTGGGAATTCTCCAGCTGGGAATTTTAAATGTCTTGTGTTGTGGGAAAACCTGTGAGGTTGAACATGTGGATTTTGGAGGGTGAGAATGAGTAACGAACACTGATACATTTCGGTTTATTATTTTGACAGTTTTGAATTCCCACAGTTCTCTTAAAACCAGATCTCGTGAAAGTGTTTATCTGTTCAGTTGACCAGAAGGAACGTGAAGCTGGGGAGCTGTGTGTGTTGTGTGTTGTTCAGGACTCAGCTGGGGTCCTTGGGCCCCTGACAGCTGCCCAGAACCTGTCACGCGTGGCTGACATTAGTTGCCAGGCTTGATTTGGGGAATATTAGCTGAAACTCTGGACAGCAGGGAGGGTCCTGGTGATGGGTCTTCTGTGACATTCAGAAAAGATTGGGTTTTCTCATCCTGTGAATGGGTATGAAAGTAACAATGATCCCTGTCCGATCTTGTGAAGCTACAACCAGATCCCCTAAGTCAGGTGCTCATTGCGCTGTCTGGGCCCACTCAGCCCTTGACAGGTGACACATCAGATGCATAGTGCAGAGCTCGGGCTTTCACAAGGTAGCTGCAGGGGAGCGCTTTGTGTGTGGGTCCCATGGTGGGGTGTAGAGTGTGGAGCGAGGAAGGACAAGGAGGCAGATGGTGAGATGCCGTGCATGCATAGGAGGTCGGTCGGGTGGGATAACTGCGTTCAGGAGTTGGTAAAAACATGTATGAGACAAGAGGCTCCCCTAAACATTCACAATGAGTCGGATCTGGAAACCACCCGAGTGGTTACTGATGGGAACACACAGGTAAGGAAGGACTCGGTACGTCGTCCAGAGGAACTGGCTTCCTGGTGCTTTGGCAGTAGGTACCTCAGATTGGCCAGTTGTTGCTGCCAAACTGGGATGCACCTTGCTTGTGAATCTGATGCACTGGGCACACGAAGGCTTGCGTGGTAGCCGTGCCTTATCTGGATTCCCTAAGAGCTGAGACAGCCTCCAGACTAAGCAACAACATGTGATCACAAGATCAAAGACCCTAGAGACTACCAGCTGCCGAGAGCACTCTGTCATGAGCACTCTGTCATCCCGTCCCTGAGGATCAGAGCAGCCCCTGAGGGAACTGAGTAGCCAGCTCTGCCCTTCCAGGCGAGGTGCACGCCCATCACTTGCTCCTCCTTGGCTCCACCCAAAAAATTGATGCAAATTGCAACCCAAAACAACAAAGGAAGGGACCATGTACTTGTCAATGATTTATTGTCATCCACTCATTAAACCATTCATTAAAGACGTACCCTATTCCAGGCATTGGTCTCAGCACTGAAAACACATCAATGGGGCATCCGGTGACTGTCCTGGATGTCATGGCGCCGACATCCCAGTGGAGGACAAAGATGAATCGCCCAGCATGTCAGGCAGGGGCACACGTGATGCAGGAAATAAAGCCTGGCCAGCGGTTGGGGAGTGCCAGGGTGGAGGCTGCACAGCTGCTTGAAACAGACCATCGGGGAAGGTCTCACTGATAGTGTGGGACTGAGCAGAGCCTGGAGGAAATAGGAAGCAATTCTCATCCTCTGGGCAGAGTCCCTGCATGAGATGGTGCCTTTTAAACCTCCTGCAGTAACTCATCAAGTTTTATCCTCAGTCGGAATCTGCAAAAACTTCTCAGGAAGTTTCAGAGAACTTTCTCCCTGGAAGGAACATGCAGTAGCTCTCTGCTTTACAAGCGTTGAGGAGTGAACAGCCCCTCTGGCTGTAAACCCAAGGTCTGCGATTTGCTGTGTGCCCATTGCAGGTGGTAAAATAAACACACCATGTCGCATGGACACAGACAAAGCTCTGTGGTGAAGGCAGAGTGTGTGGAAGGTGATGATCCGGTCTCATGGAGACAACTCAAGTTGCCAGCAAGCCAGGTTATGAGCTGTGTGGCCATAAGCGAGTCACATAAAAATCTCTGGGTCTCAGGTTCTCAGCATCAGGAAGAGGAACAACATCTGTCATGCCTGGAGCTCGGAGGAGCTGTGAGGTCCACAGAAATGATGAATGGGGAAGTGCACATGGTGTGAAATTGTCCCCTTATGGGGGTGGGCAGTGCTGGGCATGGGGAACCCAGCTGCAAAGTTATGGTCCCTGTGCTCGAGCCTCAGATGAAAGAGTGTCAGCAGACACGGAAGGAGTGGAGGCTTCCATTTGGGGCACACGGTGGGCTGTTACCCTGGAGAGCCTCCTGCTCCATAAGGTTAAACATTAGGACGTACATTTTAAAATAACGTTTTAAGTGTCGTCAACCTTATACGAAAGCCAGGAGGCTGTCACAGCACAATCCGTGCTGTGCTGACGGGTGTCCTGTCTCAAAGGCATCTCGTGTCCCAGGACCTGAGTAGGAGCTGGGTTGAGGCTCTTGCAGAGACGCTACCCCTTCATGGAGAGAAAATGCCCTTTCGATGGAGACCAGCAGCTTATTCCCTGGATCCTGGGGCTACAGCAGGGGCTCCCACTGAGAATGAGGGGATGTTTGCCAAGGAACGCATTTGTTAACACTGGTGTCAGCTGGTATCCCTCCAGGGACACGGTGGAGGCGCACACACCTCTGGTGCCCCCCACCTGCCAACCGCGAGTTCCACAAGCTTTCAAAGACGCACACTCAGTTTAAGACAAGAAATAGGGAAACCAAATAAAACACAGCAAGAATGAGATAATAGAGGGGAAAAAAGAAAACCACACAAACATACAAGAATTATATTCCCAAAGACTTCATATTTCGGAAGAATGTAAAATAGGTGTGTTTAATATCAAGGAATACATTTTTGAGTAAAAGTATTAAAAGATAAGAGACAGACAGATCAGGCATCTATGAAAAACAAATAGAACTTGCAAAATGAAACACCTCATCAATTAGATTTAATTCTCGGTGGATGGGTTAAAATTGAAGTTTTGAAAAAACCTGAACAGAAGGCAGGTGGAGTGGAAGGTAAATCTCCATAGATTGTTTGAAATTCAACACAGAGAAATTCGGGTATGAGGAGTATGATGATTAGGAGGAAGAGGGGATCACGTGAGCAAGTCTATCTGCATCTAAACAGGACTTCTAGAAAAGGAAGGAGGGAGAGAAGGAGGGAGGGAGGAGGAAGGAAGGAGGAAGGAGGAAGAAAGGAAAAAGGGGGAAGGGGAAGGAGGGAGGGAAGAAGGAAGGGAGAGAAGGAAGGAATGAGGAAGGAGGAAGAGAGGGAAGCAAGTGGAAAAAAGATGTTGAACATAATGATGAAGAATTTTCCAGAATTAATTAGAGCCATGAATCATCCTATACTGAGAGCCTGAGAAACCCCAGTCCAGATAACACAGTAAATGGGCCTGGAGCCCCGTCAGTGGAGAGCCACGAAGTCCAACGGCGCGGGAGGTGTGGGAGCGCCCAGACTACCTGCAGGCAGGTGCCCGAGAGCAGCTCGGGGCCCACGGGTGACGGACCAACACGCAGCGGGGTCCCAGCTGCCAGGAGCCACCGCGTGTTCACCCACAGAGCTCGGTCAACAGTGAGGATGAGACGGGCTTCCAGGTAATTCCACCTGAGAGAGTTTCCCACAGAAGACTCTCTAGCGTGTTCCTTCAGGGAGAAGGACGGGGTGGTGAGGCAGCCGAGGCTGCGGGGATCCCCGCAAACATGGATCGTGGGAAACGCGTGTGACTTCGGGAGCCGCAGGATCGGGGTGCTGTTGGCGCATCAGGTAAACAGGCCCGAAAGGCACCTGCTCGTGGGCAAAGGCGCCGCTCACCTGCAGGATGTAAGGCTCCTCTCCCTGGATGCTGCGGGGGAGCGTGATGCAGGACCCCTCAAGATGCAAATGCCCCGCGGGCTCCTCCCCCCCCCCCCCCCAAGGATGCAAAGTGCCTTCCAGGGGAGAGCCTGCAAGGAGGTGATTGTGGCAACGCTGCTGACGCTCACCTTCATCGGCTTTGGGATCTCCTCAGCCTCCCAGTGGGCCATGCGGTTGCTTCCCCCGACCCCGTGGGAGCGCTGAGGGGCCTTCAGCCTCGCCCGCTTCTCCAAGCTCTGCTGGCCACAGAGCACCTTCCCAGATCACACCCTTTGCTTCTCGTGGAGATCACTCCGAGGGAGCACCTTGGCTGCAAGACCACCCTCCGTCCTTCGTCGGGAACCCGTGGCTCTCCCTGCGACGCCCTGGTCTTCCCAGCCTCAACTCCCAGCTCCTGCTTGGCCCCCACGCGCAGCTCCTTTCCCGCATGTGTGCACCCGCACGCCCACCCACGCACAGGGTGATGGTCCTGGAGCCTCCATCCCTGATCTCCTGTCCACGACTTGTGTCTCTGTGCGCGGCCTTGTGCCCTGGAAAGCCCATCACGCTCTGCAAAGCCTCCCAAGCCCACACTGTCCCTTCTCCCTCCAGGCTGTCTACTTGCTCCGACGTCCTCATGCCCTGCAAGTGACTTGACGGCCAGCTTTGTATCATGGGCATCAGGCAGAACAGATGAACGAACAAATGAAAGGTTCCGTAGGGAGGACAGCAATTGGGCCGAGGTACCCGGAGGCAGGCCTGGGGTCGACAATTGGAACACGTAACCGTGCACATGTTTCCCCTTACGTTACAAAGCTCCCCACGTGCTGAGAAAGGGATCTCGCTTCTTAATTGGAATTCTTCGTACTTCTTGGCTCCTTTGTCATCCAAGATTAATATTTATCTGAATAATCATTTTCAAATAAGATAAAAAGCAATAGTTCAAGCCTGAGCCTTCCAGACACGTGTAGGAAACTACAGGTTTTTGAAGCCATTCATCAAACCCACGCTGGCTTGAGGCGAGTGGGAGAAGAGTTCCCGAGCTGGACTCATCCACTGGCTCGCCGTCGTCCACGCGCCCTCGTGCTCGGTGAGTAAGAGAACATGGGGGGTGGGTGGCTCAGAGTCGCTGGACGCCTAGTGGACATGGGGGCTCCCGGGGACGGCTTGTCCCATTGTGCACCCCCATTGCTTATCTCCAGGGCTTGTAGGATAACATCTCAGGACACGCCCGCCACCAGGAAGTCCAGCTTTCATGGTTTCGGCCTGGAAAATTCTTCGTAATGTGTGCATTTGAGAAGATCCTACTCCCGTCCAACACCTCCGAGGAAAGCCTTTCTTCCCTCTTGGCCCACATTCAAAGCAGTGACCCTTCATTTGATGTTTAATGGCTCTAAATGGGTTTGTTCATTAGGGCCGGGCTGATTGAACCTTGTGCTGGTTTGGAGGAACGTGCCCTTTGCCGATTTGGCACCTAACCCGCATCAGGGCTTCTTGTAAATATCATTAAGTGTGTGTCCCTGTGTCGACTTCTCCGTGGATTGCGCATAATTGCACAGTTAACAGCGTATTTTTCACCTTGTGGAGAAGTACCGGCATGCATGTTCTAAGATTTTTAAGGATATATATATATATTTTTTTAAGATATAAACACTCATTTGGAAGAATGTTCCATATTAGGAGACTAGCCAAGAAGACCTCATCTCTGGGGAGGTGTTTGAAACCCAAGTTCAGTAATGAGTTTCGAGTTCAAAGTTGGGCGACTCTTCTTCTCGCTAACGGTGTTGTGCAGCCCCAGGCTCTGCAGGTGGCTGCTATGGCCCCGCTGAACTGGAAGCACCTGTTCCCTTATGAGAGCGTCATCCGTCAGCCCCTCTCTACTTGGGGTGAGTCGATTAGTGTGGGCAGAGATGATTAAGACCACAATAAATCCAGTCATCATCACCCCTGCTCCAGAGGGGGCTAGGGGTGCAGCGGAGGAGACAGGGGGGCTGGAGGGGGTCACACCCACCTCCTCATCCCTGAGAAATATCGATCCGTGTTCAGGGAGGCCTCTAAGGAAGCTCACTTGGTCAGGACAAGCAGCCCTGTGAGAACACATACACGTCATTTACTGTAATTTGTCTCTTTTCAAATAGGCTCCGGTCTGGGATGGAAATAGCAGCGTCCAAATGATTTCCCCCATGGTGGGGGCAGGGGGGTGGGGATCATCATCAAAGAACCGGGATTGTGGCCCAGAAATTGCCACTTCCTGCCATCGTGTGCCCAAGCACTTCATCGGAGAGTCTCGCTTTGCAGAACGGCTCCAAGTGAAGGCCACCTGCTTGCTGCATCCTCACCAGATGGAGAGGTCGCCTCTCCTGGTGTCTGCTGGTAGAAGCCCCGATCCTGGGCATGGGGCCCCCTCTCATGACCTGATCACCTCCCAACGCCGTCACATCAGGGGCACAGCACCCTGTGGATGAGCATCCCTGTTCTGTGAGTCTTGTGGGTCTGGGTTGTGTGATCTCTGTCCCGAACGCCTCCCCTCCCTGGTACCGTTCCTCGCATGGCCTTCCTGGTGACTCCTCCAGGGCTTCACCCCCTTTGCTGGTGCCCGTAAAGATCTGACCCCTGTTTCCACAACCAAACCCTCATGTTGCGGTCGTTGTGCACCCATTGCTTATCTCCAGGGCTTTACGAGCCATAGGTGAGAAAGGGCGGTGGCCTGTGTTTGCGTCCCCAACAGACAGCTGACTGGCTCCCTTAGGGTCCAGGTGAAAACAATCCCGGGTGTAGGATGGGGCAGGGCCCACGTGAACCAGGCAGGTCTGCGTCTTGGGAAGATGGCCCTCTAGTCATCAGAGGGCATGCACGTGGGAGGAGGGGCCACACACCAGGGGTGCCTTGTGGGCCTCGCTAGCACATGTGCATTGTCCCATCTGCTCCAGGTGACAGCTGCATCATCCAAAGGACACTGACGCTTAGTCCAGGAAAGCTCCTGGGTGTAGACTCTGCAGCTGGTTAGGAGGTGGTGGAGGGGAGCCATACGCTCAGGATGTGTCCACAGCACTGCGAGCTTGGCTGGTGTCCCACTCCATCCTCATCACAGCTCCCGGACGAGACCCTAACATTCTACTTTGCCCGTGCAGACGCTGGGGCTCCAGGGTATGGCGGTGGCTGCCGTGGGCGGAGCCAGTTCCGTCTGGGTCCCCAGCCTCAGACCCTGCTGCCTTGGCTGCTGATGCTGTGTGGCGGGGCTGAAGTGTGCGGCCGGTGCGTCGCAGGGCTTCTGTGATGGGAAGCAGTCCCCACACCACCCCCGGCCCTCAGCAGTCCCTTCATCTCTGTCCCTGCCCCACGCAGCGTGGGGTATGCCCACCCTCGCACGGCTCCATCCTCCACCCTGGATGCCTCTGTCGGTGAGGTTGGCTTTGCCGAGATGGATCTCCTTTCATGTAAAATTTAGGAAGTCTTAGCAGGGAGGGAGGGTTGACCTTTCAAACACGCATGAGCGGGCTGAGTGATGTTAAATCAGGATGAGCGCTATCTGGAGCGGAGACTCCCGTTCCCATCACCAGATACCCCAGGGCTGAGCCGGTGTCCACGCTGCCTGAAACACCAGTAGGGGGCTCAGGGGCCCTTCCTCCGTTTAAGGCCATCCAGGGTGGCTCTGTCTTAGGCTGCTTTCTGTCCCCTGGGTGACATCTGTGGGGGGGGGGGGTGGCCCCCGAGTGACGTGTCCCCTTAGAGAGAACCCCTAAGTCAATCTAAAATAAGTAGCTCTGGTTTTTCCAGACCGAGGAAGAGACACAAAGGGCATTGCTCTGCCTTAAAGTCTTCCGAATGGCGCCAGGCAGGAACGTGCACTCTGCATAACACAGGCCTCACTCACGCCGTTGACCGTGGCACCTGCTGAGAAGCCTCCATGTCCTGCCCGGGGCTCAGGTGGACACAGGGAGGGAGCTGCCGTGAGTTCCAGGAACACCAGAGAGCCGCTTGTCCACCTGCTCCCTATGCATCTGAAATGAGATGCCGGCCATGGTAGGTCCTCGAAAAACCCTGTCTGTCCTTGTGGGTGGCCTCCGTCCTGTGAGGTTCAGGGCCTGTCGATGCGTGGGGCGGGCACGGACATCCATGACACAGCCCGCTGTCACCAGCAAAGAACAGGATGGGGGATGGCCTCAGTGTAGGGTCCTCTCGGTCCTCGACTGCTTCACCGGGAAGGCCGGCTGGGGGGCCGAGGGTGATGGAGGAGCTCACCCTTTCCAGGCTTTTCTGTCTCAATCAGCGTGTGGGGCTGGGACGGAGCAGGGAGGCACCAGAGCATCCTCATCCTCCCGCCCCGTCTGTGCGTCCAGGGTGCTCCACCCCTGGCCTCCGATGTGCCTGGAGACCCAGGGGCTGTGGCTGGGGCCCCACGCCTCCTCCCCACCCTCAGCACCAAATCCCCATCCCAGACCCCGGTGCTGGAGCGGGACAAGCTGGCGGATTTGCCTCCAGTCCACGGGTGATCGACATAGACGTTCCCTGCAGTATCCTGACCCAACTGGGCAGCAGATTTTGCTGATTTTTGCTAAAAATCTGTCCCCCTGCGCCCCCACCCTCAGTACCACACCTGTGCTCCCCCGCAGGCACCACCTGTCCCCTCCCGAGCCATACAGCCCCCTGACCTCTCCCTCCAGAATGGGGTCTGGCGTCCACGGGCCGGGAGGATGCCCGCGTCTCTTCCCGCAGCTGAGATGGAAGTCAGGGTTGGTTTGGGACTCGCAGGACAGCCAGGGGTCCCCTGGGAGCACAGATAAGGAAGTGCACGGGTGCTCGGGGTCAGCAAGGCAGCGTCCCCACCCTAGCTTAAGGCCAGGTCCCCAGGGGACTCCAGGGTGAAGCCAGGGTTGGGGCTGCGCTCAGGGCAGGAAGCCCCGGATCATGTCAGGACGAATCCCGCTGCCTCCGAACCTCTCCGTCCAGCTGCGGGGTCACCTTCTCCCGGGACCTGGCCCAGGGGGTGCGTGGTCCCCAGAGGAAAACCGCCCGCGGGGTCAGCCAGGACCCCGTGTCCTCCTCACATGGCTCCCTGCGGGGGCGCTGAGACCTGGGGGCCCGTCTGCGGTGCTCATGCCGGGGCTGCCCCTGCGAGCTGACGACCGGGGCTGCGGGGAGGGACCGGCCCCCCAGGGGCCTTCAGAGGCTGCCGAGGGATTGGTGTGTGCACAGCCTGCAGCTCCCGGCGGGCTCCGGAGGGAACGACGGCACGGCCCCACCAACAGGAGTGTGCGTGCATGCACACACCCAACCCACTGGCACACATTCACACATACACCTACCTGTGCACATGCACCCACACATTCATACACACTCACACCTACCCCCGCATGCACACTCACATTCATAAACACTCACATCTACCCATGCACACACCCTCACACACTGGCACACATTCACACACGCACCTACCCATGCGTGCACACTCACACATCCATACACACACCTACCCACGCATGCACACTCACACATCCATACACACACCTACCCACGCATGCACACTCACACATCCATACACACACCTACCCACGCATGCACACTCACACATCCATACACACACCTACCCACGCATGCATACTCACATTCATACACACTCACGCCTACCCATGCACACACACATTCATGCACACTTATACTTACCCATGCATGCATGCACACTCACACAGGCACTCTCACATACACAAACCCATGCACTTACACATTTATATACACAGTCACATGCGCACATATTCATACATACAAACCCACTCACACACACATACACACTCACACCCACGCATTTGCATACTGGCATACACGCACACTCACAAGTCAGTCACACATGCACTCACACACTCTCATACATACACACTCATACTCACATGAACATACAGACACATTCACTCTCACACCTACTCTCACACGTGCTCACTCACACCCACTCACTTGCACGTGCACATACCCTTGCACTTACACACTCACACACACTCCCAGATGCACGTATTCACACACATACACACCTGTGCAGTCATCCTCACACAGCCACTCACACTCCTCCTGTCACACACTCACACACACCCACACTCACTCTCCCCCCAGAGCCTCTCCTCTGGGTCACTGCCAAACTAGAATGCGCTTCCTGGATCACTCCGTGGAGACATGACACCCTGACCCTGGCAGGGCCGTGGTGACCACACGTGAGGCCGGGTGTCCCCCCCTCCCCAGCTTTGCCCTGCTGCTTGTTGACCTTGGACACGTCCACTAAGCTCTGTGGCCCTGAGGTTCCCCAAGGAGGCTGGTTGGGTGAGGACTTCTCAGTTTCTGTCTAGCTGGCTTCTTGTGACCCTCCACCTGCACGGAGAGCACCCCAGGGTGGGGGTTGTCTCCTCAGACCCCTGGGCTGCCTCTACCATGTGGCCTGAGGGGAAGGCTCCAGGAGATTCCCTCCTCAGTGCCTGGGTCTGCACAGGGAAGGAGGAGCCCAACGACCAGCACTCTGGTCAGGCTGCCACCCCCGCCTCGACTGTGCCTCACTCCGGCTGCCATCCTGGGTCACCTCCCCTCCCCTCCCGCCCACGTCCTGGGTCACCTCCCCTCCCCTCCCGCCCACGTCCTGGGTCACCTCTGCTGCCCTCCCGCGGCAGTCTGGGTCACCTCCACTCCCCTCCCGCTTCCGTCCTGGGTCACCTCCACTCCCCTCCCGCTTCCGTCCTGGGTCACCTCCACTCCCCTCCCGCCTCCGTCCGGGGTCATCTCCGCTCCCCACCCGCCCATGTCCTGGGTCACCTCCGCTCCCCTCCCGCCCACGTCCTGGGTCCCCTTGCTCCCCTCCCACGGCTGTCCTGGGTCACCTCCACTCCCCTCTGGCCTCCGTCCTGGGTAACCTCCCCTCCCCTCCCGCCCACGTCCTGGGTCACCTCCCCTCCCCTCCAGCCGCCATCCTGGGTCACCTCCCCTCCCCTCTGGCTGCAGTCCTGGGTCACCTCCCCTCCCCTCTTGCCCAGGTCCTGGGTCACCTATGCTGCCGTCCTGTGACCGTCCTGGGTCACCTCCACTCCCTTCAGGCCTCCGTCCTGGGTCACCTCCACTCCCCTCCCGTGGCAGTCCTGGGTCACCTCCACTCCCTTCCCGCCTCTGTCCTGGGTCACCTCCGCTCCCCTCCCGCCCACGTCCTGGGTCACCTCCGCTCCCCTCCTGCCCAGGACCTGGGTCACCTCTGCTGTCCTCCCACGGCTGTCCTTGGTCACCTCCACTTCCCTCCCGCAGCCGTCCTGGGTCACCTCCACTCCCCTCCCGCGGCCGTCCTGGGTCACCTCCACTCCCCTCCCGCCTCTGTCCTGGGTCACCTCCCCTCCCCTCCCGCTTCTGTCCTGGGTCACCTCCCCTCCACTCCCGTCCATGTCCTGGGGCACCTCTGCTGCCCTCCCGCGGCAGTCCTGGGTCACCTCCCCTCCCCTCCCGCCCATGTCCTGGGTCACCTCCGCTGTCCTCCCGCTGCTGTCCTGTGTCACCTCCACTCCCCTCTCACCGCCATCCTGGGTCACCTCCCCTCCCCTCCCACTGCCTTCCTGGGTCACCTCCCCTCCCCTCCCACTGCCTTCCTGGGTCACCTCCCCTCCCCTCCCGCCCCAGTCCTGGGTCACCTCCCCTCCCCTCCTGCCCATGTCCTGGGTCACCTCCGCTGTCCTCCCGAGGCTTCGTGGCTCACCTCCCCTCCCCCCCCCCCTCGCCCACGTCCTGGGTCACCTCCCCTCCCCTCCCGCCAACGTCCTGGGTCACCTCCTCTCCCCTCCCGCGGCAGTCCTGGGTCACCTCCCCTCCCCTCCCGCCCACGTCCTGGGTCACCTCTGCTACCCTCCCGTGGCCGTCCTGGGTCACCTCCGGTCCCCTCCCACGGCTGTCCTGGGTCACCTCCACTCCCCTCCCGCGGCCATCCTGGGTCACCTCCCCTCTCCTCCCGCTGCAGTCCTGGGTAACCTCCCCTCCCCTCCCGAGGCCATCCTGGGTCACCTCAGCTCCCTCCCGGGGCAGTTCTGGGTCACCTCAGCTCCCCTCCCGCCCACATACTGCGTCACCTCTGCTGCCCTCCCGTGGCCCTCCTTGGTCACCTCCGCTCCCCTCTGGCGGCTGTCCTGGGTCACCTCGGCTCCCCTCCGGTGGCCGTCCTGGGTCACCTCCGCTGCCCTCCCGCAGCAGTCCTGGGTCACCTCCGCTCCCCTCCCGCCCACGTCCTCGGTCACCTCTGCTGCCCTCCCGCGGCTGTCCTGGGTCACCTCCACTCCCCTCCGGCCTCCGTCCTGGGTAACCTCCCCTCCCCTCCCGCCCATGTTCTGGGTCACCTCCGCTGTCCTCCCGTGGGTGTCCTGGGTCACCTCCACTCCCCTCCCGCCTCTGTCCTGGGTAACCTCCCCTCCCCTCCCGAGGCCATCCTGGGTCACCTCCGCTCCCCTCCCGCGGCTGTCCTTGGTCACCTCGGCTCCCCTCCCGCGGCTGTCCTGGGTCACTCCGCTGCCCTCCCGCCGCCATCCTGGGTCACCTCCACTCCCCTCCTGCCTTCGTCCTGGGTCACCTCAGCTCCCCTCCCGAGGCCGTCCTGGGTCACCTCAGCTCCCCTCCCGGGGCAGTCATGGGTCACCTCCGCTGCCCTCCCGCGGCCGTCCTGGGTCACCTCCGCTGCCCTCCCGCAGCAGTCCTGGGTCACCTCCACTCCCTTCCCGCGGCCGTCCTGGGTCACCTCCGCTGCCCAACCAGGAGTCCTAGGTCACCTTCGCTGCCCTCCCGCGACCGTCCTGGGTCACCTCCGTTGCCCTCCCGCAGCAGTCCTGGGTAACCTCCCTTCCCCTCCCGAGGCCGTCCTGGGTCACCTCAGCTCCCCTCCCGGGGCAGTCCTGGGTCACCTCCCCTCCCCTCCCGCCCACGTCCTGGGTCACCTCTGCTGCCCTCCCGTGGCCGTCCTGGGTCACCTCCACTCCCCTCCCACCGCCATCCTGGGTCACCTCCCCTCCCCTCCCACAGCAGTCCTGTGTCACCTCCCCTCCCCTCCCGCCCACGTCCTGGGTCACCTCTGCTGCCCTCCCTTGGCCGTCCTGGGTCACCTCAGCTCCCCTCCCCCCCACATACTGCGTCACATCTGCTGCCCTCCCGTGGCCGTCCTGAGTCACCTCCCCTCCCCTCCCGCCTCAGTCCTGGGTCACCTCCACTCCCCTCCCGCCTCTGTCCTGGGTCACCTCCCCTCCCCTCCCGCCTCCGTCCTGGGTCACCTCCACTACCCTCCCGCGGCAGTCCTGGGTCACCTCCCCTCCCCTCCCGCGGCAGTCCTGGGTCACCTCCCCTCCCCTCCCGCGGCCGTCCGGGGTCACCTCCCCTCCCCTCCTGCCCATGTCCTGGGTCACCTCCGCTGTCCTCCCGCGGCAGTCCTGGGTCACCTCCCCTCCCCTCCCGCCCATGTCCTGGGTCACCTCCGCTGTCCTCCCGCGGCTGTCCTGTGTCACCTCCACTCCCCTCTCACCGCCATCCTGGGTCACCTCCCCTCCCCTCCCACTGCCTTCCTGGGTCACCTCCCCTCCCCTCCCACTGCCTTCCTGGGTCACCTCCCCTCCCCTCCCGCCCCAGTCCTGGGTCACCTCCCCTCCCCCCCCCTCTCGCCCACGTCCGGGGTCACCTCCCCTCCCCTCCCGCCCCAGTCCTGGGTCACCTCCCCTCCCCTCCTGCCCATGTCCTGGGTCACCTCCGCTGTCCTCCCGAGGCTGTCGTGGGTCACCTCCCCTCCCCCCCCGCTCGCCCACGTCCTGGGTCACCTCCCCTCCCCTCCCGCTGCCTTCCTGGGTCACCTCCCCTCCCCTCCCGCTGCCTTCCTGGGTCACCTCCCCTCCCCTCCCGCCCACGTCCTGGGTCACCTCTGCTGCCCTCCCGCGGCCATCCTGGGTCACCACAGCTCCCCTCCCGCCCACGTCCTGGGTCACCTCCCCTCCCCTCCAGCCGCCATCCTGGGTCACCTCCCCTCCCCTCTGGCTGCAGTCCTGGGTCACCTCCCCTCCCCTCCTGCCCAGGTCCTGGGTCACCTGTGCTGCCGTCCTGTGACCGTCCTGGGTCACCTCCACTCCCTTCCGGCCTCCGTCCTGGGTCACCTCCACTCCCCTCCCGTGGCCGTCCTGGGTCACCTCAGCTCCCCTCCCCCCCACATACTGCGTCACCTCTGCTGCCCTCCCGTGGCCGTCCTGGGTCACATCCGCTCCCCTCCCGTGGCTGTCCTGGGTCACCTCCCATCCCCTCCCGCCTCAGTCCTGGGTCACCTCCACTCCCCTCCCGCCTCTGTCCTGGGTCACCTCCCCTCCCCTCCCGCCTCCGTCCTGGGTCACCTCCACTACGCTCCCGCGGCAGTCCTGGGTCACCTCCCCTCCCCTCCCGCGGCCGTCCTGGGTCACCTCCGCTGCCCACCCGCAGCAGTCCTGGGTAACCTCTCTTCCCCTCCCGAGGCCGTCCTGGGTCACCTCAGCTCCCCTGCCGGGGCAGTCCTGGGTCACCTCCCCTCCCCTCCCGCTGCCTTCCAGGGTCACCTCCCCTCCCCTCCCGCCCACGTCCTGGGTCACCTCCCCTCCCCTCCCGCGGCCGTCCTGGGTCACCTCCGCTGCCCAACCAGGAGTCCTGGGTCACCTCCGCTGTCCTCCCGAGGCTGTCCTGGGTCACCACCCCTCCCCCCCCCTCGCCCACGTCCTGGGTCACCTCCCCTCCCCTCCCGCTGCCTTCCTGGGTCACCTCTGCTCCCCTCCCGCCTCTGTCCTGGGTAACCTCCCCTCCCCTCCCGCGTCCATCCTGGGTCACCACAGCTCCCCTCCCGCCCACGTCCTGGGTCACCTTCCCTCCCCTCCAGCCGCCATCCTGGGTCACCTCCCCTCCCCTCTGGCTGCAGTCCTGGGTCACCTCCCCTCCCCTCCTGCCCAGGTCCTGGGTCACCTGTCCTGCCGTCCTGTGACCGTCCTGGGTCACCTCCACTCCCTTCCGGCCTCCGTCCTGGGTCACCTCCACTCCCCTCCCGTGGCAGTCCTGGGTCACCTCCACTCCCCTCCCACCTCTGTCCTGGGTCACCTCCGCTCCCCTCCCGCCCACGTCCTGGGTCACCTCCGCTCCCCTCCTGCCCAGGACCTGGGTCACCTCTGCTGTCCTCCCGCGGCTGTCCTTGGTCACCTCCACTCCCCTCCCGCAGCCGTCCTGTGTCACCTCCACTCCCCTCCCGCCTCTGTCCTGGGTCACCTCCCCTCCCCTCCCGCTTCTGTCCTGGGTCACCTCCCCTCCCCTCCCGTCCATGTCCTGGGGCACCTCTGCTGCCCTCCCGTGGCAGTCCTGGGTCACCTCCCCTCCCCTCCCGCCCATGTCCTGGGTCACCTCCGCTGTCCTCCCGCGGCTGTCCTGGGTCACCTCCACTCCCCTCCCACCGCCATCCTGGGTCACCTCCCCTCCCCTCCCACTGCCTTCCTGGGTCACCTCCCCTCCCCTCCTGCCCATGTCCTGGGTCACCTCCGCTGTCCTCCCGAGGCTGTCCTGGGTCACCTCCCCTCCCCCCCCCCCTCGCCCACGTCCTGGGTCACCTCCCCTCCCCTCCCGCTGCCTTCCTGGGTCACCTCCCCTCCCCTCCCGCTGCCTTCCTGGGTCACCTCTGCTCCCCTCCCGCCCACGTCCTGGGTCACCTCTGCTGCCCTCCCGTGGCCGTCCTGGGTCCCCTCAGCCTCCCTCCCACCCACATACTGCGTCACCTCTGCTGCCCTGCCGTGGCCGTCCTGGGTCACCTCCGCTGCCCTCCCACTGCCATCCTGGGTCACCTCCCCTCCCCTCCCGCCCACATCCTGGGTCACCACTCCTGCCCTCCCGTGGCCGTCCTTGGTCACCTCCGCTCCCCTCTGGCGGCTGTCCTGGGTCACCTCGGCTCCCCTCCGGTGGCCGTCCTGGGTCACCTCCGCTGCCCTCTCGCAGCAGTCCTGGGTCACCTCCGCTCCCGTCCCGCCCACGTCCTGGGTCACCTCCGCTGCCCTCCCACTGCCATCCTGGGTCACCTCCCCTCTCCTCCCGCTGCCATCCTGGGTCACCTCCCCTCCCCTCCCGCCCACGTCCTGGGTCACCACTGCTGCCCTCCCGTGGCCGTCCTTGGTCACCTCCGCTCCCCTCTGGCGGCCGTCCTGGGTCACCTCGGCTCCCCTCCGGTGGCCGTCCTGGGTCATCTCTGCTGCCCTCCCGCAGCAGTCCTGGGTCAACTCCCCTCCCCTCCCGCGGCCGTCCTGGGTCACCTCCACTCCCCTCCCGCCTCCGTCCGGGGTCACCTCCTCTCCCCTCCCGCGTCAGTCCTGGGTCACCTCCCCTCCCCACCCGCCCAGGTCCTGGGTCACCTCTGCTACCCTCCCGTGGCCGTCCGGGGTCACCTCCTCTCCCCTCCCGCGTCAGTCCTGGGTCACCTCCCCTCCCCTCCCGCCCACGTCCTGGGTCACCTCTGCTACCCTCCCGAGGCCGTCCTGGGTCACCTCCTCTCCCCTCCCGTGGCCGTCCTGGGTCACCTCAGCTCCCCTCCCGCCCACATACTGCGTCACCTCTGCTGCCCTCCCGTGGCCGTCCTTGGTCACCTCCGCTCCCCTCTGGCGGCTGTCCTGGGTCACCTCGGCTCCCCTCCGGTGGCCGTCCTGGGTCACCTCCGCTGCCCTCCCGCAGCAGTCCTGGGTTACCTCCGCTCCCCTCCCGCCCACGGCCTGGGTCACCTCTGCTGCCCTCCCGTGGCCGTCCTGGGTCACCTCCGCTGTCCTCCCGCGGCTGTCCTGGGTCACCTCCACTCCCCTCCCGCCTCTGTCCTGGGTCACCTCCCCTCCCCTCCCGTCCATGTCCTGGGGCACCTCTGCTGCCCTCCCGCATCAGTCCTGGGTCACCTCCCCTCCCCTCCCGCCCATGTCCTGGGTCACCTCCGCTGTCCTCCCGCGGCTGTCCTGGGTCACCTCCACTCCCCTCCCACCGCCATCCTGGGTCACCTCCCCTCCCCTCCCGCTGCCTTCCTGGGTCACCTCCCCTCCCCTCCTGCTGCCGTCCTGGGTCACCTCAGCTCCCCTCCCCCCCACATACTGCGTCACCTATGCTGCCCTCCCGTGGCCGTCCTGGGTCACATCCGCTCCCCTCCCCTGGCTGTCCTGGGTCACCTCCCCTCCTCTCCCGCCTCAGTCCTGGGTCACCTCCACTCCCCTCCCGCCTCTGTCCTGGGTCACCTCCCCTCCCCTCCCGCCTCTGTCCTGGGTCACCCCCACTACCCTCCCGCGGCAGTCCTGGGTCACGTCCCCTCCCCTCCCGCGGCAGTCCTGGGTCACCTCCCCTCCCCTCCCGCGGCCGTCCTGGGTCACCTCCGCTGCCCACCCGTAGCAGTCCTGGGTAACCTCTCTTCCCCTCCCGAGGCCGTCCTGGGTCACCTCAGCTCCCCTCCCGGGGCAGTCCTGGGTCACCTCCCCTCCCCTCCCGCTGCCTTCCAGGGTCACCTCCCCTCCCCTCCGCCCACGTCCTGGGTCACCTCCCCTCCCCTCCCGAGGCATTCCTGGGTCACCTCCCCTCCCCTCCCGCCCACGTCCTGGGTCACCTCTGCTGCCCTCCCGTGGCCGTCCTGGGTCACCTCAGCTCCCCTCCCGCCCACATACTGCGTCACCTCTGCTGCCCTCCCGTGGCCTTCCTTGGTCACCTCCGCTCCCCTCTGGCGGCTGTCCTGGGTCACCTCGGCTCCCCTCCGGTGGCCGTCCTGGGTCACCTCCGCTCCCCTCCCGCCCACGTCCAGGGTCACCTCTGCTGCCCTCCCGTGGCCGTCCTGGGTCACCTCCGCTGTCCTCCCGCGGCTGTCCTGGGTCACCTCCACTCCCCTCCCACCGCCATCCTGGGTCACCTCCCCTCCCCTCCCACTGCCTTCCTGAGTCACCTCCCCTCCCCTCCTGCCCACGTCCTGGGTCACCTCCCCTCCCCTCCCGTGGCCCTCCTGGGTCACCTCCCCTCCCCTCCCGCCCACGTCCTGGGTCACCTCTGCTGCCCTCCCGTGGCCGTCCTGGGTAACCGCCGACCCCTCCCGCGGCTTTCCTGGGTCACCTCCACTCCCCTCCCGAGGCCGTCCTGGGTCACCTCCACTCCCCTCCCGCCTCCGTCCTGGGTCACCTCCGCTCCCCTCCCGCCCACGTCCTGGGTCACCTCTGCTCCCCT
Source organism: Vulpes vulpes (assembly GCF_048418805.1). Lineage (NCBI taxonomy): Eukaryota > Metazoa > Chordata > Mammalia > Carnivora > Canidae > Vulpes > Vulpes vulpes. The sequence continues at coordinate 2,218,023 of NW_027325669.1, forward strand.
CCCGCGGCTGTCCTGGGTCACCTCCACTCCCCTCCGGCCTCCGTCCTGGGTAACCTCCCCTCCCCTCAAGCCCATGTTCTGGGTCACCTCCGCTGTCCTCCCGTGGGTGTCCTGGGTCACCTCCACTCCCCTCCCGCCTCTGTCCTGAGTAACCTCCCCTCCCCTCCCGAGGCCATCCTGGGTCACCTCCGCTCCCCTCCCGCGGCTGTCCTTGGTCACCTCGGCTCCCCTCCCGCGGCTGTCCTGGGTCACTCCGCTGCCCTCCCGCCGCCATCCTGGGTCACCTCCACTCCCCTCCTGCCTTCGTCCTGGGTCACCTCAGCTCCCCACCCGAGGCCGTCCTGGGTCACCTCAGCTCCCCTCCCGGGGCAGTCATGGGTCACCTCCGCTGCCCTCCCGCTGCCGTCCTGGGTCACCTCCGCTGCCCTCCCGCAGCAGTCCTGGGTCACCTCCGCTGCCCTCCCGCAGCCGTCCTGGGTCACCTCCACTCCCCTCCCGCGGCCATCCTGGGTCACCTCTGCTCCCCTCCCGTCACCGTCCTGGGGTTACCTCCGCTGCCCTCTGAGGCCATCCTGGGTCACCTCCACTGCCCCCCTGCTGCCGTACTGGGTCACCTCGGCTCCCCTCCCGCGGCCGTCCTGGGTCACTCCGCTGCCCTCCCGCCGCCATCCTGGGTCACCTCCACTCCCCTCTCGCCTTCGTCCTGGGTAACCTCCCCTCCCCTCCCGACGCTATCCTGGGTCACCTCCACTCCCCTCTCGCCTTCGTCCTGGGTAACCTCCCTTCCCCTCCCGAGGCCGTCCTGGGTCACCTCAGCTCCCCTCCCGGGGCTGTCCTGGGTCACCTCCCCTCCCCGCCGCCCACGTCCTGGGTCACCTCTGCTGCCCTCCCGTGGCCGACCTGGGTCACCTCCACTCCCCTCCCACCGCCATCCTGGGTCACCTCCCATCCCCTCCCACTGCCTTCCTGGGTCACCTCCCCCCCCTCCCGCCGCAGTCCTGGGTCACCTCCCCTCCCCTCCTGCCCACGTCCTGGGTCACCTCCCCTCCCCTCCCGAGGCCTTCCTGTGTCACCTCCCCTCCCCTCCCGCCCACGTCCTGGGTCACCTCTGCTGCCCTCCCGTGGCCGTCCTGGGTAACCGCCGACCCCTCCCGCGGCTGTCCTGGGTCACCTCCACTCCCCTCCCACCGCCATCCTGTGTCACCTCCCCTCCCCTCCCACTGCCTTCCTGAGTCACCTCCCCTCCCCTCCTGCCCACGTCCTGGGTCACCTCCCCTCCCCTCCCGTGGCCTTCCTGGGTCACCTCCCCTCCCTCCCGCCCACGTCCTGGGTCACCTCTGCTGCCCTCCCGTGGCCGTCCTGGGTAACCGCCGACCCCTCCAGCGGCTGTCCTGGGTCACCTCCCCTCCCCTCCCGCTGCGTTCCTGGGTCACCTCCCCTCCCCTCCCGCTGCCTTCCTGGGTCACCTCCGCTCCCCTCCCGCCCACGTCCTGGGTCACCTCCGCTCCCCTCCCGCGGCAGTCTTGGGTCACCTCCACTCCACTCCCGCCTATGTCCTCGGTCACCTCCACTCCCCTCCTGCCCACTTCCTGGTCACCTCCGCTCCCCTCCCGCGGCTGTCCTGGGTCACCTCCGCTCCCTTCCGCCCACGTCCTGGGTCACCTCCGCTGCCCTCCCACTGCCATCCTGGGTCACCTCCCCTCCCCTCCCGCCCACGTCCTGGGTCACCACTCCTGCCCTCCCGTGGCCCTCCTTGGTCACCTCCGCTCCGCTCTGGCGGCTGTCCTGGGTCACCTCGGCTCCCCTCCGGTGGCCGTCCTAGGTCACCTCCGCTGCCCTCTCGCAGCAGTCCTGGGTCACCTCCCCTCCCCTCCCGCCCAAGTCCTGGGTCACCACTCCTGCCCTCCCGTGGCCCTCCTTCGTCACCTCCGCTCCCCTCTGGCGGCTGTCCTGGGTCACCTCGGCTCCCCTCCGGTGGCCGTCCTGGGTCACCTCCGCTGCCCTCCCGCAGCAGTCCTGGGTCACCTCCGCTCCCCTCCCGCCCACGTCCTGGGTCACCTCCGCTGCCCTCCCGCAGCAGTCCTGGGTCACCTCCACTCCCCTCCCACCGCCATCCTGGGTCACCTCCCCTCCCCGCCCACTGCCTTCCTGGGTCACCTCCCCTCCCCTCCCGCCGCAGTCCTGGGTCACCTCCCCTCCCTCCTGCCCATGTCCTGGGTCACCTCCGCTGTCCTCCCGAGGCTGTCCTGGGTCACCTCCCCTCCCCCCCCCCCCCCCCCGTCGCCCAAGTCCTGGGTCACCTCCCCTCCCCTCCCGAGGCCTTCCTGGGTCTCCTCCCCTCCCCTCCCGCCCACGTCCTGGGTCACCTCCGCTGCCCTCCCGTGGCTGTCCTGGGTCACCTCCCCTCCCCTCCCGCCTCAGTCCTGGGTCACCTCCACTCCCCTCCCGCCTCTGTCCTGGGTCACCTCCCCTCCCCTCCCACCTCCGTCCTGGGTCACCTCCACTACCCTCCTGCGGCAGTCCTGGGTCACCTCCCCTACCCTCCCGCGGCAGTCCTGGGTCACCTCCCCTCCCCTCCCGCCTCAGTCCTGGGTCACCTCCACTCCCCTCCCGCCTCTGTCCTGGGTCACCTCCCCTCCCCTCCCACCTCCGTCCTGGGTCACCTCCACTACCCTCCTGCGGCAGTCCTGGGTCACCTCCCCTACCCTCCCGCGGCAGTCCTGGGTCACCTCCCCTCCCCTCCCGCGGCCGTCCTGGGTCACCTCCGCTGCCCACCCGCAGCAGTCCTGGGTAACCTCTCTTCCCCTCCCGAGGCCATCCTGGGTCACCTCAGCTCCCCTCCGGGGGCAGTGCTGGGTCACCTCCCCTCCCCTCCCGAGGCCTTCCTGGGTCACCTCCCCTCCCCTCCCGCCCACGTCCTGGGTCACCTCTGCTGCCCTCCCGTGGCGGTCCTGGGTCACCTCAGCTCCCCTCCCGCCCACATACTGCGTCACCTCTGCTGCCCTCCCGTGGCCGTCCTGGGTAACCGCCGACGCCTCCCGCGGCTGTCCTGGGTCACCTCCACTCCCCTCCCGCCTCCGTCCTGGGTCACCTCCCCTCCCCTCCCGCTGCCTTCCTGGGTCACCTCCACTCCCCTCCCGCTGCCTTCCTGGGTCACCTCCCCTCCCCTCCCGCCCACGTCCTGGGTCACCTCTGCTGCCCTCCCGTGGCCGTCCTGGGTCACCTCAGCTCCCCTCCCGCCCACATACTGCGTCACCTCTGCTGCCCTCCCGTGGCCGTCCTTGGTCACCTCCGCTCCCCTCTGGCGGCTGTCCTGGGTCACCTCGGCTCCCCTCCGGTGGCCGTCCTGGGTCACCTCCGCTGCCCTCCCTCAGCAGTCCTGGGTTACCTCCGCTCCCCTCCCGCCAACGTCCTGGGTCACCTCTGCTGCCCTCCCATGGCCGTCCTGGTTCACCTCCCCTCCCCTCCCGCTGCCTTCCTGGGTCACCTCCACTCCCCTCCCGCTGCCTTCCTGGGTCACCTCCCCTCCCCTCCCGCCCACGTCCTGGGTCACCTCTGCTGCCCTCCCGTGGCCGTCCTGGGTCACCTCAGCTCCCCTCCCGCCCACATACTGCGTCACCTCTGCTGCCCTCCCGTGGCCGTCCTTGGTCACCTCCGCTCCCCTCTGGCGGCTGTCCTGGGTCACCTCGGCTCCCCTCCGGTGGCCGTCCTGGGTCACCTCCGCTGCCCTCCCGCAGCAGTCCTGGGTCACCTCCACTCCCCTCCCGCCTCTGTCCTGGGTAACCTCCCCTCCCCTCCCGCGGCCATCCTGGGTCACCACAGCTCCCCTCCCGCCCACGTCCTGGGTCACCTCCCCTCCCCTCCAGCCGCCATCCTGGGTCACCTCCCCTCCCCTCTGGCTGCAGTCCTGGGTCACCTCCCCTCCCCTCCTGCCCAGGTCCTGGGTCACCTGTGCTGCCGTCCTGTGACCGTCCTGGGTCACCTCCACTCCCTTCCGGCCTCCGTCCTGGGTCACCTCCACTCCCCTCCCGAGGCCGTCCTGGGTCACCTCAGCTCCCCTCCCCCCCACATACTGCGTCACCTCTGCTGCCCTCCCGTGGCCATCCTGGGTCACATCCGCTCCCCTCCCGTGGCTGTCCTGGGTCACCTCCCATCCCCTCCCGCCTCAGTCCTGGGTCACCTCCACTCCCCTCCCGCCTCTGTCCTGGGTCACCTCCCCTCCCCTCCCGCCTCCGTCCTGGGTCACCTCCACTACCCTCCCGCGGCAGTCCTGGGTCACCTCCCCTCCCCTCCCGCGGCACTCCTGGGTCACCTCCCCTCCCCTCCCGCGGCCGTCCTGGGTCACCTCCGCTGCCCACCCGCAGCAGTCCTGGGTAACCTCTCTTCCCCTCCCGAGGCCGTCCTGGGTCACCTCAGCTCCCCTCCCGGGGCAGTCCTGGGTCACCTCCCCTCCCCTCCCGCTGCCTTCCAGGGTCACCTCCCCTCCCCTCCCGCCCACGTCCTGGGTCACCTCTGCTGCCCTCCCGTGGCCGTCCTGGGTAACCGCCGACCCCTCCCGCGGCTGTCCTGGGTCACCTCCCCTCCCCTCCCGCCTCCGTCCTGGGTCACCTCCCCTCCCCTCCTGCCCACGTCCTGGGTCACCTCCCCTCCCCTCCCGAGGCCTTCCTGTGTCACCTCCCCTCCCCTCCCGCCCACGTCCTGGGTCACCTCTGCTGCCCTCCCGTGGCCGTCCTGGGTCACATCCACTCCCCTCCCGTGGCTGTCCTGGGTCACCTCCCCTCCTCTCCCGCCTCAGTCCTGGGTCACCTCCACTCCCCTCCCGCCTCTGTCCTGGGTCACCTCCCCTCCCCTCCCGCCTCCGTCCTGGGTCACCTCCACTACCCTCCCGCGGCAGTCCTGGGTCACCTCCCCTCCCCTCCCGCGGCCGTCCTGGGTCACCTCTGCTGCCCACCCGTAGCAGTCCTGGGTAACCTCTCTTCCCCTCCCGAGGCCGTCCTGGGTCACCTCAGCTCCCTGCCGGGGCAGTCCTGGGTCACCTCCCCTCCCCTCCCGCTGCCTTCCAGGGTCACCTCCCCTCCCCTCCCGCCCACGTCCTGGGTCACCTCCCCTCCCCTCCCGCCCACATCCTGGGTCACCTCTGCTGCCCTCCCGTGGCCGTCCTGGGTAACCGCCGACCCCTACCGCGGCTCTCCTGGGTCACCTCCACTCCCCTCCCGCCTCCGTCCTGGGTCACCTCCCCTCCCCTCCCGCTTCCTTCCTGGGTCACCTCCCCTCCCCTCCCGCTGCCTTCCTGGGTCACCTCCCCTCCCCTCCCGCCCACGTCCTGGGTCACCTCTGCTGCCCTCCCGTGGCCGTCCTGGGTCACCTCAGCTCCCCTCCCGCCCACATACTGCGTCACCTCTGCTGCCCTCCCGTGGCCGTCCTTGGTCACCTCTGCTCCCCTCTGGCAGCTGTCCTGGGTCACCTCGGCTCCCCTCCGTTGGCCGTCCTGGGTCACCTCCGCTCCCCTCCCGCCCACGTCCTGGGTCACCTCTGCTGCCCTCCCGTGGCCGTCCTGGGTCACCTCCGCTGTCCTCCCGCGGCTGTCCTGGGTCACCTCCACTCCCCTCCCACCGCCATCCTGGGTCACCTCCCCTCCCCTCCCACTGCCTTCCTGAGTCACCTCCCCTCCCCTCCTGCCCACGTCCTGGGTCACCTCCCCTCCCCTCCCGTGGCCTTCCTGGGTCACCTCCCCTCCCCTCCCGCCCACGTCCTGGGTCACCTCTGCTGCCCTCCCGTGGCCGTCCTGGGTAACCGCCGACCCCTCCCGCGGCTGTCCTGGGTCACCTCCACTCCCCTCCCGCCTCCGTCCTGGGTCACCTCCACTCCCCTCCCGCCGCTGTCTTGGGTCAGCTCCACTCCCCTCCCGCCTCCGTCCTGGGTCATCTCCGCTCCCCTCCCGCCCATGTCCTGGGTCACCTCAGCTCCCCTCCCGCCCACGTCCTGGGTCCCCTTGCTCCCCTCCCGCGGCTGTCCTGGGTCACCTCCACTCCCCTCTGGCCTCCGTCCTGGGTAACCTCCCCTCCCCTCCCGCCCATGTCCTGCATCACCTCCGCTGTCCTCCCGCGGCTGTCCTGGGTCACCTCCACTCCCCTCCCGCCTCTGTCCTGGGTAACCTCCCCTCCCCTCCCGCGTCCATCCTGGGTCACCACAGCTCCCCTCCCGCCCACGTCCTGGGTCACCTTCCCTCCCCTCCAGCCGCCATCCTGGGTCACCTCCCCTCCCCTCTGGCTGCAGTCCTGGGTCACCTCCCCTCCCCTCCTGCCCAGGTCCTGGGTCACCTGTGCTGCCGTCCTGTGACCGTCCTGGGTCACCTCCACTCCCTTCCGGCCTCCGTCCTGGGTCACCTCCACTCCCCTCCCGTGGCAGTCCTGGGTCACCTCCACTCCCCTCCCGCCTCTGTCCTGGGTCACCTCCGCTCCCCTCCCGCCCACGTCCTGGGTCACCTCCGCTCCCCTCCTGCCCAGGACCTGGGTCACCTCTGCTGTCCTCCCGCGGCTGTCCTTGGTCACCTCCACTCCCCTCCCGCAGCCGTCCTGTCACCTCCACTCCCCTCCCGCCTCTGTCCTGGGTCACCTCCCCTCCCCTCCCGCTTCTGTCCTGGGTCACCTCCCCTCCCCTCCCGTCCATGTCCTGGGGCACCTCTGCTGCCCTCCCGTGGCAGTCCTGGGTCACCTCCCCTCCCCTCCCGCCCATGTCCGGGGTCACCTCCGCTGTCCTCCCGCGGCTGTCCTGGGTCACCTCCACTCCCCTCCCACCGCCATCCTGGGTCACCTCCCCTCCCCTCCCACTGCCTTCCTGGGTCACCTCCCCTCCCCTCCTGCCCATGTCCTGGGTCACCTCCGCTGTCCTCCCGAGGCTGTCCTGGGTCACCTCCCCTCCCCCCCCCCCTCGCCCACGTCCTGGGTCACCTCCCCTCCCCTCCCGCTGCCTTCCTGGGTCACCTCCCCTACCCTCCCGCTGCCTTCCTGGGTCACCTCTGCTCCCCTCCCGCCCACGTCCTGGGTCACCTCTGCTGCCCTCCCGTGGCCGTCCTGGGTCCCCTCAGCCTCCCTCCCACCCACATACTGCGTCACCTCTGCTGCCCTGCCGTGGCCGTCCTGGGTCACCTCCGCTGCCCTCCCACTGCCATCCTGGGTCACCTCCCCTCCCCTCCCGCCCACATCCTGGGTCACCACTCCTGCCCTCCCGTGGCCGTCCTTGGTCACCTCCGCTCCCCTCTGGCGGCTGTCCTGGGTCACCTCGGCTCCCCTCCGGTGGCCGTCCTGGGTCACCTCCGCTGCCCTCTCGCAGCAGTCCTGGGTCACCTCCGCTCCCGTCCCGCCCACGTCCTGGGTCACCTCCGCTGCCCTCCCACTGCCATCCTGGGTCACCTCCCCTCTCCTCCCGCTGCCATCCTGGGTCACCTCCCCTCCCCTCCCGCCCACGTCCTGGGTCACCACTGCTGCCCTCCCGTGGCCGTCCTTGGTCACCTCCGCTCCCCTCTGGCGGCCGTCCTGGGTCACCTCGGCTCCCCTCCGGTGGCCGTCCTGGGTCACCTCCGCTGCCCTCCCGCAGCAGTCCTGGGTCAACTCCCCTCCCCTCCCGCGGCCGTCCTGGGTCACCTCCACTCCCCTCCCGCCTCTGTCCTGGGTCACCTCCCCTCCCCTCCCGCCTCCGTCCTGGGTCACCTCCACTACCCTCCCGCGGCAGTCCTGGGTCACCTCCCCTCCCCTCCCGCGGCACTCCTGGGTCACCTCCCCTCCCTCCCGCGGCCGTCCTGGGTCACCTCCGCTGCCCACCAGCAGCAGTCCTGGGTAACCTCTCTTCCCCTCCCGAGGCCGTCCTGGGTCACCTCAGCTCCCCTCCCGGGGCAGTCCTGGGTCACCTCCCCTCCCCTCCCGCTGCCTTCCAGGGTCACCTCCCCTCCCCTCCCGCCCACGTCCTGGGTCACCTCCCCTCCCCTCCCGAGGCCTTCCTGGGTCACCTCCCCTCCCCTCCCGCCCACGTCCTGGGTCACCTCTGCTGCCCTCCCGTGGCCGTCCTGGGTAACCGCCGACCCCTCCCGCGGCTGTCCTGGGTCACCTCCCCTCCCCTCCCGCCTCCGTCCTGGGTCACCTCCCCTCCCCTCCTGCCCACGTCCTGGGTCACCTCCCCTCCCCTCCCGAGGCCTTCCTGTGTCACCTCCCCTCCCCTCCCGCCCACGTCCTGGGTCACCTCTGCTGCCCTCCCGTGGCCGTCCTGGGTCACATCCACTCCCCTCCCGTGGCTGTCCTGGGTCACCTCCCCTCCTCTCCCGCCTCAGTCCTGGGTCACCTCCACTCCCCTCCCGCCTCTGTCCTGGGTCACCTCCCCTCCCCTCCCGCCTCCGTCCTGGGTCACCTCCACTACCCTCCCGCGGCAGTCCTGGGTCACCTCCCCTCCCCTCCCGCGGCAGTCCTGGGTCACCTCCCCTCCCCTCCCGCGGCCGTCCTGGGTCACCTCTGCTGCCCACCCGTAGCAGTCCTGGGTAACCTCTCTTCCCCTCCCGAGGCCGTCCTGGGTCACCTCAGCTCCCTGCCGGGGCAGTCCTGGGTCACCTCCCCTCCCCTCCCGCTGCCTTCCAGGGTCACCTCCCCTCCCCTCCCGCCCACGTCCTGGGTCACCTCCCCTCCCCTCCCGAGGCCTTCCTGGGTCACCTCCCCTCCCCTCCCGCCCACGTCCTGGGTCACCTCTGCTGCCCTCCCGTGGCCGTCCTGGGTAACCGCCGACCCCTCCCGCGGCTCTCCTGGGTCACCTCCCCTCCCCTCCCGCTGCCTACCTGGGTCACCTCCCCTCCCCTCCCGCTGCCTTCCTGGGTCACCTCCCCTCCCCTCCCGCCCACGTCCTGGGTCACCTCTGCTGCCCTCCCGTGGCCGTCCTGGGTCACCTCAGCTCCCCTCCCGCCCACGTCCTGGGTCACCTCTGCTACCCTCCCGAGGCCGTCCTGGGTCACCTCCTCTCCCCTCCCGTGGCCGTCCTGGGTCACCTCAGCTCCCCTCCCGCCCACATACTGCGTCACCTCTGCTGCCCTCCCGTGGCCGTCCTTGGTCACCTCCGCTCCCCTCTGGCGGCTGTCCTGGGTCACCTCGGCTCCCCTCCGGTGGCCGTCCTGGGTCACCTCCGCTGCCCTCCCGCAGCAGTCCTGGGTTACCTCCGCTCCCCTCCCGCCCACGGCCTGGGTCACCTCTGCTGCCCTCCCGTGGCCGTCCTGGGTCACCTCCGCTGTCCTCCCGCGGCTGTCCTGGGTCACCTCCACTCCCCTCCCGCCTCTGTCCTGGGTCACCTCCCCTCCCCTCCCGTCCATGTCCTGGGGCACCTCTGCTGCCCTCCCGCATCAGTCCTGGGTCACCTCCCCTCCCCTCCCGCCCATGTCCTGGGTCACCTCCGCTGTCCTCCCGCGGCTGTCCTGGGTCACCTCCACTCCCCTCCCACCGCCATCCTGGGTCACCTCCCCTCCCCTCCCGCTGCCTTCCTGGGTCACCTCCCCTCCCCTCCTGCTGCCGTCCTGGGTCACCTCAGCTCCCCTCCCCCCCACATACTGCGTCACCTATGCTGCCCTCCCGTGGCCGTCCTGGGTCACATCCGCTCCCCTCCCCTGGCTGTCCTGGGTCACCTCCCCTCCTCTCCCGCCTCAGTCCTGGGTCACCTCCACTCCCCTCCCGCCTCTGTCCTGGGTCACCTCCCCTCCCCTCCCGCCTCTGTCCTGGGTCACCCCCACTACCCTCCCGCGGCAGTCCTGGGTCACGTCCCCTCCCCTCCCGCGGCAGTCCTGGGTCACCTCCCCTCCCCTCCCGCGGCCGTCCTGGGTCACCTCCGCTGCCCACCCGTAGCAGTCCTGGGTAACCTCTCTTCCCCTCCCGAGGCCGTCCTGGGTCACCTCAGCTCCCCTCCCGGGGCAGTCCTGGGTCACCTCCCCTCCCCTCCCGCTGCCTTCCAGGGTCACCTCCCCTCCCCTCCGCCCACGTCCTGGGTCACCTCCCCTCCCCTCCCGAGGCATTCCTGGGTCACCTCCCCTCCCCTCCCGCCCACGTCCTGGGTCACCTCTGCTGCCCTCCCGTGGCCGTCCTGGGTCACCTCAGCTCCCCTCCCGCCCACATACTGCGTCACCTCTGCTGCCCTCCCGTGGCCTTCCTTGGTCACCTCCGCTCCCCTCTGGCGGCTGTCCTGGGTCACCTCGGCTCCCCTCCGGTGGCCGTCCTGGGTCACCTCCGCTCCCCTCCCGCCCACGTCCAGGGTCACCTCTGCTGCCCTCCCGTGGCCGTCCTGGGTCACCTCCGCTGTCCTCCCGCGGCTGTCCTGGGTCACCTCCACTCCCCTCCCACCGCCATCCTGGGTCACCTCCCCTCCCCTCCCACTGCCTTCCTGAGTCACCTCCCCTCCCCTCCTGCCCACGTCCTGGGTCACCTCCCCTCCCCTCCCGTGGCCCTCCTGGGTCACCTCCCCTCCCCTCCCGCCCACGTCCTGGGTCACCTCTGCTGCCCTCCCGTGGCCGTCCTGGGTAACCGCCGACCCCTCCCGCGGCTTTCCTGGGTCACCTCCACTCCCCTCCCGAGGCCGTCCTGGGTCACCTCCACTCCCCTCCCGCCTCCGTCCTGGGTCACCTCCGCTCCCCTCCCGCCCACGTCCTGGGTCACCTCTGCTCCCCTCCCGCGGCTGTCCTGGGTCACCTCCACTCCCCTCCGGCCTCCGTCCTGGGTAACCTCCCCTCCCCTCAAGCCCATGTTCTGGGTCACCTCCGCTGTCCTCCCGTGGGTGTCCTGGGTCACCTCCACTCCCCTCCCGCCTCTGTCCTGAGTAACCTCCCCTCCCCTCCCGAGGCCATCCTGGGTCACCTCCGCTCCCCTCCCGCGGCTGTCCTTGGTCACCTCGGCTCCCCTCCCGCGGCTGTCCTGGGTCACTCCGCTGCCCTCCCGCCGCCATCCTGGGTCACCTCCACTCCCCTCCTGCCTTCGTCCTGGGTCACCTCAGCTCCCCACCCGAGGCCGTCCTGGGTCACCTCAGCTCCCCTCCCGGGGCAGTCATGGGTCACCTCCGCTGCCCTCCCGCTGCCGTCCTGGGTCACCTCCGCTGCCCTCCCGCAGCAGTCCTGGGTCACCTCCGCTGCCCTCCCGCAGCCGTCCTGGGTCACCTCCACTCCCCTCCCGCGGCCATCCTGGGTCACCTCTGCTCCCCTCCCGTCACCGTCCTGGGGTTACCTCCGCTGCCCTCTGAGGCCATCCTGGGTCACCTCCACTGCCCCCCTGCTGCCGTACTGGGTCACCTCGGCTCCCCTCCCGCGGCCGTCCTGGGTCACTCCGCTGCCCTCCCGCCGCCATCCTGGGTCACCTCCACTCCCCTCTCGCCTTCGTCCTGGGTAACCTCCCCTCCCCTCCCGACGCTATCCTGGGTCACCTCCACTCCCCTCTCGCCTTCGTCCTGGGTAACCTCCCTTCCCCTCCCGAGGCCGTCCTGGGTCACCTCAGCTCCCCTCCCGGGGCTGTCCTGGGTCACCTCCCCTCCCCGCCGCCCACGTCCTGGGTCACCTCTGCTGCCCTCCCGTGGCCGACCTGGGTCACCTCCACTCCCCTCCCACCGCCATCCTGGGTCACCTCCCATCCCCTCCCACTGCCTTCCTGGGTCACCTCCCCCCCCTCCCGCCGCAGTCCTGGGTCACCTCCCCTCCCCTCCTGCCCACGTCCTGGGTCACCTCCCCTCCCCTCCCGAGGCCTTCCTGTGTCACCTCCCCTCCCCTCCCGCCCACGTCCTGGGTCACCTCTGCTGCCCTCCCGTGGCCGTCCTGGGTAACCGCCGACCCCTCCCGCGGCTGTCCTGGGTCACCTCCACTCCCCTCCCACCGCCATCCTGTGTCACCTCCCCTCCCCTCCCACTGCCTTCCTGAGTCACCTCCCCTCCCCTCCTGCCCACGTCCTGGGTCACCTCCCCTCCCCTCCCGTGGCCTTCCTGGGTCACCTCCCCTCCCTCCCGCCCACGTCCTGGGTCACCTCTGCTGCCCTCCCGTGGCCGTCCTGGGTAACCGCCGACCCCTCCATCGGCTGTCCTGGGTCACCTCCCCTCCCCTCCCGCTGCGTTCCTGGGTCACCTCCCCTCCCCTCCCGCTGCCTTCCTGGGTCACCTCCGCTCCCCTCCCGCCCACGTCCTGGGTCACCTCCGCTCCCCTCCCGCGGCAGTCTTGGGTCACCTCCACTCCACTCCCGCCTATGTCCTCGGTCACCTCCACTCCCCTCCTGCCCACTTCCTGGTCACCTCCGCTCCCCTCCCGCGGCTGTCCTGGGTCACCTCCGCTCCCTTCCGCCCACGTCCTGGGTCACCTCCGCTGCCCTCCCACTGCCATCCTGGGTCACCTCCCCTCCCCTCCCGCCCACGTCCTGGGTCACCACTCCTGCCCTCCCGTGGCCCTCCTTGGTCACCTCCGCTCCGCTCTGGCGGCTGTCCTGGGTCACCTCGGCTCCCCTCCGGTGGCCGTCCTAGGTCACCTCCGCTGCCCTCTCGCAGCAGTCCTGGGTCACCTCCCCTCCCCTCCCGCCCAAGTCCTGGGTCACCACTCCTGCCCTCCCGTGGCCCTCCTTCGTCACCTCCGCTCCCCTCTGGCGGCTGTCCTGGGTCACCTCGGCTCCCCTCCGGTGGCCGTCCTGGGTCACCTCCGCTGCCCTCCCGCAGCAGTCCTGGGTCACCTCCGCTCCCCTCCCGCCCACGTCCTGGGTCACCTCCGCTGCCCTCCCGCAGCAGTCCTGGGTCACCTCCACTCCCCTCCCACCGCCATCCTGGGTCACCTCCCCTCCCCGCCCACTGCCTTCCTGGGTCACCTCCCCTCCCCTCCCGCCGCAGTCCTGGGTCACCTCCCCTCCCTCCTGCCCATGTCCTGGGTCACCTCCGCTGTCCTCCCGAGGCTGTCCTGGGTCACCTCCCCTCCCCCCCCCCCCCCCCCGTCGCCCAAGTCCTGGGTCACCTCCCCTCCCCTCCCGAGGCCTTCCTGGGTCTCCTCCCCTCCCCTCCCGCCCACGTCCTGGGTCACCTCCGCTGCCCTCCCGTGGCTGTCCTGGGTCACCTCCCCTCCCCTCCCGCCTCAGTCCTGGGTCACCTCCACTCCCCTCCCGCCTCTGTCCTGGGTCACCTCCCCTCCCCTCCCACCTCCGTCCTGGGTCACCTCCACTACCCTCCTGCGGCAGTCCTGGGTCACCTCCCCTACCCTCCCGCGGCAGTCCTGGGTCACCTCCCCTCCCCTCCCGCCTCAGTCCTGGGTCACCTCCACTCCCCTCCCGCCTCTGTCCTGGGTCACCTCCCCTCCCCTCCCACCTCCGTCCTGGGTCACCTCCACTACCCTCCTGCGGCAGTCCTGGGTCACCTCCCCTACCCTCCCGCGGCAGTCCTGGGTCACCTCCCCTCCCCTCCCGCGGCCGTCCTGGGTCACCTCCGCTGCCCACCCGCAGCAGTCCTGGGTAACCTCTCTTCCCCTCCCGAGGCCATCCTGGGTCACCTCAGCTCCCCTCCGGGGGCAGTGCTGGGTCACCTCCCCTCCCCTCCCGAGGCCTTCCTGGGTCACCTCCCCTCCCCTCCCGCCCACGTCCTGGGTCACCTCTGCTGCCCTCCCGTGGCGGTCCTGGGTCACCTCAGCTCCCCTCCCGCCCACATACTGCGTCACCTCTGCTGCCCTCCCGTGGCCGTCCTGGGTAACCGCCGACGCCTCCCGCGGCTGTCCTGGGTCACCTCCACTCCCCTCCCGCCTCCGTCCTGGGTCACCTCCCCTCCCCTCCCGCTGCCTTCCTGGGTCACCTCCACTCCCCTCCCGCTGCCTTCCTGGGTCACCTCCCCTCCCCTCCCGCCCACGTCCTGGGTCACCTCTGCTGCCCTCCCGTGGCCGTCCTGGGTCACCTCAGCTCCCCTCCCGCCCACATACTGCGTCACCTCTGCTGCCCTCCCGTGGCCGTCCTTGGTCACCTCCGCTCCCCTCTGGCGGCTGTCCTGGGTCACCTCGGCTCCCCTCCGGTGGCCGTCCTGGGTCACCTCCGCTGCCCTCCCTCAGCAGTCCTGGGTTACCTCCGCTCCCCTCCCGCCAACGTCCTGGGTCACCTCTGCTGCCCTCCCATGGCCGTCCTGGTTCACCTCCCCTCCCCTCCCGCTGCCTTCCTGGGTCACCTCCACTCCCCTCCCGCTGCCTTCCTGGGTCACCTCCCCTCCCCTCCCGCCCACGTCCTGGGTCACCTCTGCTGCCCTCCCGTGGCCGTCCTGGGTCACCTCAGCTCCCCTCCCGCCCACATACTGCGTCACCTCTGCTGCCCTCCCGTGGCCGTCCTTGGTCACCTCCGCTCCCCTCTGGCGGCTGTCCTGGGTCACCTCGGCTCCCCTCCGGTGGCCGTCCTGGGTCACCTCCGCTGCCCTCCCGCAGCAGTCCTGGGTCACCTCCACTCCCCTCCCGCCTCTGTCCTGGGTAACCTCCCCTCCCCTCCCGCGGCCATCCTGGGTCACCACAGCTCCCCTCCCGCCCACGTCCTGGGTCACCTCCCCTCCCCTCCAGCCGCCATCCTGGGTCACCTCCCCTCCCCTCTGGCTGCAGTCCTGGGTCACCTCCCCTCCCCTCCTGCCCAGGTCCTGGGTCACCTGTGCTGCCGTCCTGTGACCGTCCTGGGTCACCTCCACTCCCTTCCGGCCTCCGTCCTGGGTCACCTCCACTCCCCTCCCGAGGCCGTCCTGGGTCACCTCAGCTCCCCTCCCCCCCACATACTGCGTCACCTCTGCTGCCCTCCCGTGGCCATCCTGGGTCACATCCGCTCCCCTCCCGTGGCTGTCCTGGGTCACCTCCCATCCCCTCCCGCCTCAGTCCTGGGTCACCTCCACTCCCCTCCCGCCTCTGTCCTGGGTCACCTCCCCTCCCCTCCCGCCTCCGTCCTGGGTCACCTCCACTACCCTCCCGCGGCAGTCCTGGGTCACCTCCCCTCCCCTCCCGCGGCACTCCTGGGTCACCTCCCCTCCCCTCCCGCGGCCGTCCTGGGTCACCTCCGCTGCCCACCCGCAGCAGTCCTGGGTAACCTCTCTTCCCCTCCCGAGGCCGTCCTGGGTCACCTCAGCTCCCCTCCCGGGGCAGTCCTGGGTCACCTCCCCTCCCCTCCCGCTGCCTTCCAGGGTCACCTCCCCTCCCCTCCCGCCCACGTCCTGGGTCACCTCTGCTGCCCTCCCGTGGCCGTCCTGGGTAACCGCCGACCCCTCCCGCGGCTGTCCTGGGTCACCTCCCCTCCCCTCCCGCCTCCGTCCTGGGTCACCTCCCCTCCCCTCCTGCCCACGTCCTGGGTCACCTCCCCTCCCCTCCCGAGGCCTTCCTGTGTCACCTCCCCTCCCCTCCCGCCCACGTCCTGGGTCACCTCTGCTGCCCTCCCGTGGCCGTCCTGGGTCACATCCACTCCCCTCCCGTGGCTGTCCTGGGTCACCTCCCCTCCTCTCCCGCCTCAGTCCTGGGTCACCTCCACTCCCCTCCCGCCTCTGTCCTGGGTCACCTCCCCTCCCCTCCCGCCTCCGTCCTGGGTCACCTCCACTACCCTCCCGCGGCAGTCCTGGGTCACCTCCCCTCCCCTCCCGCGGCCGTCCTGGGTCACCTCTGCTGCCCACCCGTAGCAGTCCTGGGTAACCTCTCTTCCCCTCCCGAGGCCGTCCTGGGTCACCTCAGCTCCCTGCCGGGGCAGTCCTGGGTCACCTCCCCTCCCCTCCCGCTGCCTTCCAGGGTCACCTCCCCTCCCCTCCCGCCCACGTCCTGGGTCACCTCCCCTCCCCTCCCGCCCACATCCTGGGTCACCTCTGCTGCCCTCCCGTGGCCGTCCTGGGTAACCGCCGACCCCTACCGCGGCTCTCCTGGGTCACCTCCACTCCCCTCCCGCCTCCGTCCTGGGTCACCTCCCCTCCCCTCCCGCTTCCTTCCTGGGTCACCTCCCCTCCCCTCCCGCTGCCTTCCTGGGTCACCTCCCCTCCCCTCCCGCCCACGTCCTGGGTCACCTCTGCTGCCCTCCCGTGGCCGTCCTGGGTCACCTCAGCTCCCCTCCCGCCCACATACTGCGTCACCTCTGCTGCCCTCCCGTGGCCGTCCTTGGTCACCTCTGCTCCCCTCTGGCAGCTGTCCTGGGTCACCTCGGCTCCCCTCCGTTGGCCGTCCTGGGTCACCTCCGCTCCCCTCCCGCCCACGTCCTGGGTCACCTCTGCTGCCCTCCCGTGGCCGTCCTGGGTCACCTCCGCTGTCCTCCCGCGGCTGTCCTGGGTCACCTCCACTCCCCTCCCACCGCCATCCTGGGTCACCTCCCCTCCCCTCCCACTGCCTTCCTGAGTCACCTCCCCTCCCCTCCTGCCCACGTCCTGGGTCACCTCCCCTCCCCTCCCGTGGCCTTCCTGGGTCACCTCCCCTCCCCTCCCGCCCACGTCCTGGGTCACCTCTGCTGCCCTCCCGTGGCCGTCCTGGGTAACCGCCGACCCCTCCCGCGGCTGTCCTGGGTCACCTCCACTCCCCTCCCGCCTCCGTCCTGGGTCACCTCCACTCCCCTCCCGCCGCTGTCTTGGGTCAGCTCCACTCCCCTCCCGCCTCCGTCCTGGGTCATCTCCGCTCCCCTCCCGCCCATGTCCTGGGTCACCTCAGCTCCCCTCCCGCCCACGTCCTGGGTCCCCTTGCTCCCCTCCCGCGGCTGTCCTGGGTCACCTCCACTCCCCTCTGGCCTCCGTCCTGGGTAACCTCCCCTCCCCTCCCGCCCATGTCCTGCATCACCTCCGCTGTCCTCCCGCGGCTGTCCTGGGTCACCTCCACTCCCCTCCCGCCTCTGTCCTGGGTAACCTCCCCTCCCCTCCCGCGTCCATCCTGGGTCACCACAGCTCCCCTCCCGCCCACGTCCTGGGTCACCTTCCCTCCCCTCCAGCCGCCATCCTGGGTCACCTCCCCTCCCCTCTGGCTGCAGTCCTGGGTCACCTCCCCTCCCCTCCTGCCCAGGTCCTGGGTCACCTGTGCTGCCGTCCTGTGACCGTCCTGGGTCACCTCCACTCCCTTCCGGCCTCCGTCCTGGGTCACCTCCACTCCCCTCCCGTGGCAGTCCTGGGTCACCTCCACTCCCCTCCCGCCTCTGTCCTGGGTCACCTCCGCTCCCCTCCCGCCCACGTCCTGGGTCACCTCCGCTCCCCTCCTGCCCAGGACCTGGGTCACCTCTGCTGTCCTCCCGCGGCTGTCCTTGGTCACCTCCACTCCCCTCCCGCAGCCGTCCTGTCACCTCCACTCCCCTCCCGCCTCTGTCCTGGGTCACCTCCCCTCCCCTCCCGCTTCTGTCCTGGGTCACCTCCCCTCCCCTCCCGTCCATGTCCTGGGGCACCTCTGCTGCCCTCCCGTGGCAGTCCTGGGTCACCTCCCCTCCCCTCCCGCCCATGTCCGGGGTCACCTCCGCTGTCCTCCCGCGGCTGTCCTGGGTCACCTCCACTCCCCTCCCACCGCCATCCTGGGTCACCTCCCCTCCCCTCCCACTGCCTTCCTGGGTCACCTCCCCTCCCCTCCTGCCCATGTCCTGGGTCACCTCCGCTGTCCTCCCGAGGCTGTCCTGGGTCACCTCCCCTCCCCCCCCCCCTCGCCCACGTCCTGGGTCACCTCCCCTCCCCTCCCGCTGCCTTCCTGGGTCACCTCCCCTACCCTCCCGCTGCCTTCCTGGGTCACCTCTGCTCCCCTCCCGCCCACGTCCTGGGTCACCTCTGCTGCCCTCCCGTGGCCGTCCTGGGTCCCCTCAGCCTCCCTCCCACCCACATACTGCGTCACCTCTGCTGCCCTGCCGTGGCCGTCCTGGGTCACCTCCGCTGCCCTCCCACTGCCATCCTGGGTCACCTCCCCTCCCCTCCCGCCCACATCCTGGGTCACCACTCCTGCCCTCCCGTGGCCGTCCTTGGTCACCTCCGCTCCCCTCTGGCGGCTGTCCTGGGTCACCTCGGCTCCCCTCCGGTGGCCGTCCTGGGTCACCTCCGCTGCCCTCTCGCAGCAGTCCTGGGTCACCTCCGCTCCCGTCCCGCCCACGTCCTGGGTCACCTCCGCTGCCCTCCCACTGCCATCCTGGGTCACCTCCCCTCTCCTCCCGCTGCCATCCTGGGTCACCTCCCCTCCCCTCCCGCCCACGTCCTGGGTCACCACTGCTGCCCTCCCGTGGCCGTCCTTGGTCACCTCCGCTCCCCTCTGGCGGCCGTCCTGGGTCACCTCGGCTCCCCTCCGGTGGCCGTCCTGGGTCACCTCCGCTGCCCTCCCGCAGCAGTCCTGGGTCAACTCCCCTCCCCTCCCGCGGCCGTCCTGGGTCACCTCCACTCCCCTCCCGCCTCTGTCCTGGGTCACCTCCCCTCCCCTCCCGCCTCCGTCCTGGGTCACCTCCACTACCCTCCCGCGGCAGTCCTGGGTCACCTCCCCTCCCCTCCCGCGGCACTCCTGGGTCACCTCCCCTCCCTCCCGCGGCCGTCCTGGGTCACCTCCGCTGCCCACCAGCAGCAGTCCTGGGTAACCTCTCTTCCCCTCCCGAGGCCGTCCTGGGTCACCTCAGCTCCCCTCCCGGGGCAGTCCTGGGTCACCTCCCCTCCCCTCCCGCTGCCTTCCAGGGTCACCTCCCCTCCCCTCCCGCCCACGTCCTGGGTCACCTCCCCTCCCCTCCCGAGGCCTTCCTGGGTCACCTCCCCTCCCCTCCCGCCCACGTCCTGGGTCACCTCTGCTGCCCTCCCGTGGCCGTCCTGGGTAACCGCCGACCCCTCCCGCGGCTGTCCTGGGTCACCTCCCCTCCCCTCCCGCCTCCGTCCTGGGTCACCTCCCCTCCCCTCCTGCCCACGTCCTGGGTCACCTCCCCTCCCCTCCCGAGGCCTTCCTGTGTCACCTCCCCTCCCCTCCCGCCCACGTCCTGGGTCACCTCTGCTGCCCTCCCGTGGCCGTCCTGGGTCACATCCACTCCCCTCCCGTGGCTGTCCTGGGTCACCTCCCCTCCTCTCCCGCCTCAGTCCTGGGTCACCTCCACTCCCCTCCCGCCTCTGTCCTGGGTCACCTCCCCTCCCCTCCCGCCTCCGTCCTGGGTCACCTCCACTACCCTCCCGCGGCAGTCCTGGGTCACCTCCCCTCCCCTCCCGCGGCAGTCCTGGGTCACCTCCCCTCCCCTCCCGCGGCCGTCCTGGGTCACCTCTGCTGCCCACCCGTAGCAGTCCTGGGTAACCTCTCTTCCCCTCCCGAGGCCGTCCTGGGTCACCTCAGCTCCCTGCCGGGGCAGTCCTGGGTCACCTCCCCTCCCCTCCCGCTGCCTTCCAGGGTCACCTCCCCTCCCCTCCCGCCCACGTCCTGGGTCACCTCCCCTCCCCTCCCGAGGCCTTCCTGGGTCACCTCCCCTCCCCTCCCGCCCACGTCCTGGGTCACCTCTGCTGCCCTCCCGTGGCCGTCCTGGGTAACCGCCGACCCCTCCCGCGGCTCTCCTGGGTCACCTCCCCTCCCCTCCCGCTGCCTACCTGGGTCACCTCCCCTCCCCTCCCGCTGCCTTCCTGGGTCACCTCCCCTCCCCTCCCGCCCACGTCCTGGGTCACCTCTGCTGCCCTCCCGTGGCCGTCCTGGGTCACCTCAGCTCCCCTCCCGCCCACATACTGCGTCACCTCTGCTGCCCTCCCGTGGCCGTCCTTGGTCACCTCCGCTCCCCTCTGGCAGCTGTCCTGGGTCACCTCGGCTCCCCTCCGTTGGCCGTCCTGGGTCACCTCCGCTCCCCTCCCGCCAACGTCCTGGGTCACCTCTGCTGCCCTCCCGTGGCCGTCCTGGGTCACCTCCGCTGTCCTCCCGCGGCTGTCCTGGGTCACCTCCACTCCCCTCCCACCGCCATCCTGGGTCACCTCCCCTCCCCTCCCACTGCCTTCCTGAGTCACCTCCCCTCCCCTCCTGCCCACGTCCTGGGTCACCTCCCCTCCCCTCCCGTGGCCTTCCTGGGTCACCTCCCCTCCCCTCCCGCCCACGTCCTGGGTCACCTCTGCTGCCCTCCCGTGGCCGTCCTGGGTAATCGCCGACCCCTCCCGCGGCTGTCCTGGGTCACCTCCACTCCCCTCCCGCCTCCGTCCTGGGTCATCTCTGCTCCCCTCCCGCCCATGTCCTGGGTCACCTCAGCTCCCTCCCGGGGCAGTTCTGGGTCACCTCCTCTGCCCTCCCGCCTCCATCCTGGGTCACCTCCCTTCCCCTCCCGCTGCTGTCCTGGGTCACCTCCCCTCCCCTCCCGCCCACCTCCTGGGTCACCTCCACTCCCCTCCAGTGGCAGTCCTGGGTCACCTCCACTCCCGTCCCGCCTCTGTCCTGGGTCACCTCCGCTCCCCTCCCGCCCACGTCCTGGGTCACCTCCGCTCCCCTCCCGCCCACGTCCTGGGTCACCTCCGATCCCCTCCCACGGCCGTCCTGGGTCACCTCCACTCCCCTCCCTCCCACGTCCTGGGTCACCTCTGCTCCCCTCCGGCGGCCGTCCTGGGTCACCTCCCCTTCCCTCCCGTGGCCCTCCTGGGTCACCTCTGCTCCCCTCCCGCAGACGTCCTGGGTCACCTCCACTCCCCTCCCGCGGCTTTCCTGGGTCACCTCTGCTCCCCTCCGGCGGCAGTCCTGGGTCACCTCCATTCCCCTCCTGGGGCTGTCCTGGGTCACCTCCACTCCCCTCCCGCCTCCGTCCTGGGTCACCTCCCCTCCCCTCCCTTCCACGTCCTGGGTCACCTCCGCTCCCCTCCCGTGGCCATCCTGGGTCACCTCCGCTGCCCTCTGCGGCCCTACTGGGTCACCTCTGCTGCCCTCCCGCGGCAGTCCTGGGACACCTCCGCTCCCCTCCCATGGCCATCCTGGGTCACCTCCCCTCCCCTCCCGCCCATGTCCTGGGTCACCTCCGATCCCCTCCCTGGGCTGTCCTGGGTCACCTCCACTCCATTCCCGCCTCAGTCCTGGGTCACCTCCACTCCCCTCCAGTGGCAGTCCTGGGTCACCTCCACTCCCCTCCCGCGGCCGTCCTGGGTCACCTCCCCTCCCTTCCCGCCCACGTCCTGGGTCACCTCCGCTGCCCTCCCGCAGCAGTTCTGGGTCACCTCCCCTCCCCTCCCGCTGCCTTCCTGGGTCACCTCCCCTCCCCTCCCGCCCACGTCCTGGGTCACCTCCCCTCGCCTCCCGAGGCCGTCCTGGGTCACCTACGCTGCCCTCTGCGGCCCTACTGGGTCACCTCTGCTGTCCTCCCGCGGCTGTCCTGGGTCACCTCCACTCCCCTCCCACCGCCATCCTGGGTCAACTCCCCTCCCCTCCCACTGCCTTCCAGGGTCACCACCCCTCCCCTCCTGCCCATGTCCTGGGTCACCTCCGCTGTCCTCCTGAGGCTGTCCTGGGGCACCTCCCCTCCCCCCCCCCCTCGCCCACGTCCTGGGTCACCTCCCCTCCCCTCCCGCTGCCTTCCTGGGTCACCTCCCCTCCCCTCCCGCTGCCTTCCTGGGTCACCTCTGCTCCCCTCCCGCCCACGTCCTGGGTCACCTCTCCTGCCCTCCCGTGGCCATCCTGGGTCACCTCCGCTCCCGTCCCGCCCACGTCCTGGGTCACCTCCGCTGCCCTCCCACTGCCATCCTGGGTCACCTCCCCTCTCCTCCCGCTGCCATCCTGGGTCACCTCCCCTCCCCTCCCGCCCACGTCCTGGGTCACCACTGCTGCCCTCCCGTGGCCGTCCTTGGTCACCTCCGCTCCCCTCTGGCGGCCGTCCTGGGTCACCTCGGCTCCCCTCTGGTGGCCGTCCTGGGTCACCTCCGCTGCCCTCCCGCAGCAGTCCTGGGTCAACTCCCCTCCCCTCCCGCGGCCGTCCTGGGTCACCTCCACTCCCCTCCCGCCTCCGTCCGGGGTCACCTCCTCTCCCCTCCCGCGGCAGTCCTGGGTCACCTCCCCTCCCCTCCCGCCCACGTCCTGGGTCACCTCTGCTACCCTCCCGTTGCCGTCCCGGGTCACCTCCTCTCCCCTCCCGCGGCAGTCCTGGGTCACCTCCCCTCCCCTCCCGCCCACGACCTGGGTCACCTCTGCTACCCTCCCGTGGCCGTCCTGGGTCACCTCCGCTCCCCTCCCGCGGCCGTCCTGGGTCACCTCCACTCCCCTCCCGCGGCCATCCAGGGTCACCTCCCCTCTCCTCCCGCTGCAGTCCTGGGTCACCTCTGCTACCCTCCCGTGGCCGTCCTGGGTCACCTCCGCTGTCCTCCCGCGGCTGTCCTGGGTCACCTCCACTCCCCTCCCGCCTCTGTCCTGGGTAACCTCCCCTCCCCTCCCGCTGCCTTCCTGGGTCACCTCCCCTCCCCTCCCGCTGCCTTCCTGGGTCACCTCTGCTCCCCTCCTGCCCACGTCCTGGGTCACCTCTGCTGCCCTCCCGTGGCCATCCTGGGTCACCTCCGCTCCCGTCCCGCCCACGTCCTGGGTCATCTCCACTCCCCTCCCACCGCCATCCTGGGTCACCTCCCCTCCCCTCCCACTGCCTTCCTGAGTCACCTCCCCTCCCCTCCTGCCCACGTCCTGGGTCACCTCCCCTCCCCTCCCGTGGCCTTCCTGGGTCACCTCCCCTCCCCTCCCGCCCACGTCCTGGGTCACCTCTGCTGCCCTCCCGTGGCCGTCCTGGGTAACC
This sequence comes from Vulpes vulpes, assembly GCF_048418805.1. Taxonomy (NCBI): domain Eukaryota; kingdom Metazoa; phylum Chordata; class Mammalia; order Carnivora; family Canidae; genus Vulpes; species Vulpes vulpes. Next base: position 2,240,672 of record NW_027325669.1, read on the forward strand.
GCCGACCCCTCCAGGGGCTGTCCTGGGTCACCTCCCCTCCCCTCCCGCTGCCTTTCTGGGTCACCTCCCCTCCCCTCCCGCTGCCTTCCTGGGTCACCTCCGCTCCCCTCCCGCCCACGTCCTGGGTCACCTCCGCTCCCCTCCCGCGGCAGTCTTGGGTCACCTCCACTCCACTCCCGCCTATGTCCTCGGTCACCTCCACTCCCCTACTGCCCACGTCCTGGTCACCTCCGCTCCCCTCCCGCGGCTGTCCTGGGTCACCTCCGCTCCCTTCCGCCCACGTCCTGGGTCACCTCCGCTGCCCTCCCACTGCCATCCTGGGTCACCTCCCCTCCCCTCCCGCCCACGTCCTGGGTCACCACTCCTGCCCTCCCGTGGCCCTCCTTGGTCACCTCCGCTCCGCTCTGGCGACTGTCCTGGGTCACCTCGGCTCCCCTCCGGTGGCCATCCTGGGTCACCTCCGCTGCCCTCTCGCAGCAGTCCTGGGTCACCTCCCCTCCGCTCCCGCCCAAGTCCTGGGTCACCACTCCTGCCCTCCCGTGGCCCTCCTTGGTCACCTCCGCTCCCCTCTGGCGGCTGTCCTGGGTCACCTCGGCTCCCCTCCGGTGGCCGTCCTGGGTCACCTCCGCTGCCCTCCCGCAGCAGTCCTGGGTCACCTCCGCTCCCCTCCCGCCCACGTCCTGGGTCACCTCCGCTGCCCTCCCGCAGCAGTCCTGGGTCACCTCCACTCCCCTCCCACCGCCATCCTGGGTCACCTCCCCTCCCCGCCCACTGCCTTCCTGGGTCACCTCCCCTCCCCTCCCGCCGCAGTCCTGGGTCACCTCCCCTCCCTCCTGCCCATGTCCTGGGTCACCTCCGCTGTCCTCCCGAGGCTGTCCTGGGTCACCTCCCCTCCCCCCCCCCCCCGTCGCCCAAGTCCTGGGTCACCTCCCCTCCCCTCCCGAGGCCTTCCTGGGTCTCCTCCCCTCCCCTCCCGCCCACGTCCTGGGTCACCTCCGCTGCCCTCCCGTGGCTGTCCTGGGTCACCTCCCCTCCCCTCCCGCCTCAGTCCTGGGTCACCTCCACTCCCCTCCCGCCTCTGTCCTGGGTCACCTCCCCTCCCCTCCCACCTCCGTCCTGGGTCACCTCCACTACCCTCCTGCGGCAGTCCTGGGTCACCTCCCCTACCCTCCCGCGGCATTCCTGGGTCACCTCCCCTCCCCTCCCGCGGCCGTCCTGGGTCACCTCCGCTGCCCACCCGCAGCAGTCCTGGGTAACCTCTCTTCCCCTCCCGAGGCCATCCTGGGTCACCTCAGCTCCCCTCCGGGGGCAGTCCTGGGTCACCTCCCCTCCCCTCCCGAGGCCTTCCTGGGTCACCTCCCCTCCCCTCCCGCCCACGTCCTGGGTCACCTCTGCTGCCCTCCCGTGGCAGTCCTGGGTCACCTCAGCTCCCCTCCCGCCCACATACTGCGTCACCTCTGCTGCCCTCCCGTGGCCGTCCTGGGTCACCTCCGCTCCCCTCTGGCGGCTGTCCTGGGTCACCTCGGCTCCCCTCCGGTGGCCGTCCTGGGTCACCTCCGCTGCCCTCCCTCAGCAGTCCTGGGTTACCTCCGCTCCCCTCCCGCCCACGTCCTGGGTCACCTCTGCTGCCCTCCCGTGGCCGTCCTGGGTCACCTCCGCTGTCCTCCCGCGGCTGTCCTGGGTCACCTCCACTCCCCTCCCGCCTCTGTCCTGGGTAACCTCCCCTCCCCTCCCGCGGCCATCCTGGGTCACCACAGCTCCCCTCCCGCCCACGTCCTGGGTCACCTCCCCTCCCCTCCAGCCGCCATCCTGGGTCACCTCCCCTCCCCTCTGGCTGCAGTCCTGGGTCACCTCCCCTCCCCTCCTGCCCAGGTCCTGGGTCACCTGTGCTGCCGTCCTGTGACCGTCCTGGGTCACCTCCACTCCCTTCCGGCCTCCGTCCTGGGTCACCTCCACTCCCCTCCCGTGGCCGTCCTGGGTCACCTCAGCTCCCCTCCCCCCCACATACTGCGTCACCTCTGCTGCCCTCCCGTGGCCGTCCTGGGTCACATCCGCTCCCCTCCCGTGGCTGTCCTGGGTCACCTCCCATCCCCTCCCGCCTCAGTCCTGGGTCACCTCCACTCCCCTCCCGCCTCTGTCCTGGGTCACCTCCCCTCCCCTCCCGCCTCCGTCCTGGGTCACCTCCACTACCCTCCCGCGGCAGTCCTGGGTCACCTCCCCTCCCCTCCCGCGGCAGTCCTGGGTCACCTCCCCTCCCCTCCCGCGGCCGTCCTGGGTCACCTCCGCTGCCCACCCGCAGCAGTCCTGGGTAACCTCTCTTCCCCTCCCGAGGCCGTCCTGGGTCACCTCAGCTCCCCTGCCGGGGCAGTCCTGGGTCACCTCCCCTCCCCTCCCGCTGCCTTCCAGGGTCACCTCCCCTCCCCTCCCGCCCACGTCCTGGGTCACCTCCCCTACCCTCCCGCCCACATCCTGGGTCACCTCTGCTGCCCTCCCGTGGCCGTCCTGGGTAACCGCCGACCCCTACCGCGGCTCTCCTGGGTCACCTCCACTCCCCTCCCGCCTCCGTCCTGGGTCACCTCCCCTCCCCTCCCGCTTCCTTCCTGGGTCACCTCCCCTCCCCTCCCGCTGCCTTCCTGGGTCACCTCCCCTCCCCTCCCGCCCACGTCCTGGGTCACCTCTGCTGCCCTCCCGTGGCCGTCCTGGGTCACCTCAGCTCCCCTCCCGCCCACATACTGCGTCACCTCTGCTGCCCTCCCGTGGCCGTCCTTGGTCACCTCCGCTCCCCTCTGGCAGCTGTCCTGGGTCACCTCGGCTCCCCTCCGTTGGCCGTCCTGGGTCACCTCCGCTCCCCTCCCGCCCACGTCCTGGGTCACCTCTGCTGCCCTCCCGTGGCCGTCCTGGGTCACCTCCGCTGTCCTCCCGCGGCTGTCCTGGGTCACCTCCACTCCCCTCCCACCGCCATCCTGGGTCACCTCCCCTCCCCTCCCACTGCCTTCCTGAGTCACCTCCCCTCCCCTCCCGTGGCCTTCCTGGGTCACCTCCCCTCCCCTCCCGCCCACGTCCTGGGTCACCTCTGCTGCCCTCCCGTGGCCGTCCTGGGTAACCGCCGACCCCTCCCGCGGCTGTCCTGGGTCACCTCCACTCCCCTCCCGCCTCCGTCCTGGGTCACCTCCACTCCCCTCCCGCCGCTGTCTTGGGTCAGCTCCACTCCCCTCCCGCCTCCGTCCTGGGTCATCTCCGCTCCCCTCCCGCCCATGTCCTGGGTCACCTCCGCTCCCCTCCCGCCCACGTCCTGGGTCCCCTTGCTCCCCTCCCGCGGCTGTCCTGGGTCACCTCCACTCCCCTCTGGCCTCCGTCCTGGGTAACCTCCCCTCCCCTCCCGCCCATGTCCTGCATCACCTCCGCTGTCCTCCCGCGGCTGTCCTGGGTCACCTCCACTCCCCTCCCGCCTCTGTCCTGGGTAACCTCCCCTCCCCTCCCGCGTCCATCCTGGGTCACCACAGCTCCCCTCCCGCCCACGTCCTGGGTCACCTTCCCTCCCCTCCAGCCGCCATCCTGGGTCACCTCCCCTCCCCTCTGGCTGCAGTCCTGGGTCACCTCCCCTCCCCTCCTGCCCAGGTCCTGGGTCACCTGTGCTGCCGTCCTGTGACCGTCCTGGGTCACCTCCACTCCCTTCCGGCCTCCGTCCTGGGTCACCTCCACTCCCCTCCCGTGGCAGTCCTGGGTCACCTCCACTCCCCTCCCGCCTCTGTCCTGGGTCACCTCCGCTCCCCTCCCGCCCACGTCCTGGGTCACCTCCGCTCCCCTCCTGCCCAGGACCTGGGTCACCTCTGCTGTCCTCCCGCGGCTGTCCTTGGTCACCTCCACTCCCCTCCCGCAGCCGTCCTGTGTCACCTCCACTCCCCTCCCGCCTCTGTCCTGGGTCACCTCCCCTCCCCTCCCGCTTCTGTCCTGGGTCACCTCCCCTCCCCTCCCGTCCATGTCCTGGGGCACCTCTGCTGCCCTCCCGTGGCAGTCCTGGGTCACCTCCCCTCCCCTCCCGCCCATGTCCTGGGTCACCTCCGCTGTCCTCCCGCGGCTGTCCTGGGTCACCTCCACTCCCCTCCCACCGCCATCCTGGGTCACCTCCCCTCCCCTCCCACTGCCTTCCTGGGTCACCTCCCCTCCCCTCCTGCCCATGTCCTGGGTCACCTCCGCTGTCCTCCCGAGGCTGTCCTGGGTCACCTCCCCTCCCCCCCCCCTCGCCCACGTCCTGGGTCACCTCCCCTCCCCTCCCGCTGCCTTCCTGGGTCACCTCCCCTACCCTCCCGCTGCCTTCCTGGGTCACCTCTGCTCCCCTCCCGCCCACGTCCTGGGTCACCTCTGCTGCCCTCCCGTGGCCGTCCTGGGTCCCCTCAGCCTCCCTCCCACCCACATACTGCGTCACCTCTGCTGCCCTGCCGTGGCCGTCCTGGGTCACCTCCGCTGCCCTCCCACTGCCATCCTGGGTCACCTCCCCTCCCCTCCCGCCCACATCCTGGGTCACCACTCCTGCCCTCCCGTGGCCGTCCTTGGTCACCTCCGCTCCCCTCTGGCGGCTGTCCTGGGTCACCTCGGCTCCCCTCCGGTGGCCGTCCTGGGTCACCTCCGCTGCCCTCTCGCAGCAGTCCTGGGTCACCTCCGCTCCCGTCCCGCCCACGTCCTGGGTCACCTCCGCTGCCCTCCCACTGCCATCCTGGGTCACCTCCCCTCTCCTCCCGCTGCCATCCTGGGTCACCTCCCCTCCCCTCCCGCCCACGTCCTGGGTCACCACTGCTGCCCTCCCGTGGCCGTCCTTGGTCACCTCCGCTCCCCTCTGGCGGCCGTCCTGGGTCACCTCGGCTCCCCTCCGGTGGCCGTCCTGGGTCACCTCCGCTGCCCTCCCGCAGCAGTCCTGGGTCAACTCCCCTCCCCTCCCGCGGCCGTCCTGGGTCACCTCCACTCCCCTCCCGCCTCTGTCCTGGGTCACCTCCCCTCCCCTCCCGCCTCCGTCCTGGGTCACCTCCACTACCCTCCCGCGGCAGTCCTGGGTCACCTCCCCTCCCCTCCCGCGGCACTCCTGGGTCACCTCCCCTCCCTCCCGCGGCCGTCCTGGGTCACCTCCGCTGCCCACCAGCAGCAGTCCTGGGTAACCTCTCTTCCCCTCCCGAGGCCGTCCTGGGTCACCTCAGCTCCCCTCCCGGGGCAGTCCTGGGTCACCTCCCCTCCCCTCCCGCTGCCTTCCAGGGTCACCTCCCCTCCCCTCCCGCCCACGTCCTGGGTCACCTCCCCTCCCCTCCCGAGGCCTTCCTGGGTCACCTCCCCTCCCCTCCCGCCCACGTCCTGGGTCACCTCTGCTGCCCTCCCGTGGCCGTCCTGGGTAACCGCCAACCCCTCCCGCGGCTGTCCTGGGTCACCTCCCCTCCCCTCCCGCCTCCGTCCTGGGTCACCTCCCCTCCCCTCCTGCCCACGTCCTGGGTCACCTCCCCTCCCCTCCCGAGGCCTTCCTGTGTCACCTCCCCTCCCCTCCCGCCCACGTCCTGGGTCACCTCTGCTGCCCTCCCGTGGCCGTCCTGGGTCACATCCACTCCCCTCCCGTGGCTGTCCTGGGTCACCTCCCCTCCTCTCCCGCCTCAGTCCTGGGTCACCTCCACTCCCCTCCCGCCTCTGTCCTGGGTCACCTCCCCTCCCCTCCCGCCTCCGTCCTGGGTCACCTCCACTACCCTCCCGCGGCAGTCCTGGGTCACCTCCCCTCCCCTCCCGCGGCAGTCCTGGGTCACCTCCCCTCCCCTCCCGCGGCCGTCCTGGGTCACCTCTGCTGCCCACCCGTAGCAGTCCTGGGTAACCTCTCTTCCCCTCCCGAGGCCGTCCTGGGTCACCTCAGCGCCCCTCCCGGGGCAGTCCTGGGTCACCTCCCCTACCCTCCCGCTGCCTTCCAGGGTCACCTCCCCTCCCCTCCCGCCCACGTCCTGGGTCACCTCTGCTGCCCTCCCGTGGCCGTCCTGGGTAACCGCCGACCCCTCCCGCGGCTCTCCTGGGTCACCTCCACTCCCCTCCCGCCTCCGTCCTGGGTCACCTCCCCTCCCCTCCCGCTGCCTACCTGGGTCACCTCCCCTCCCCTCCCGCTGCCTTCCTGGGTCACCTCCCCTCCCCTCCCGCCCACGTCCTGGGTCACCTCTGCTGCCCTCCCGCCTCTGTCCTGGGTCACCTCCCCTCCCCTCCCGCCTCCGTCCTGGGTCACCTCCACTACCCTCCCGCGGCAGTCCTGGGTCACCTCCCCTCCCCTCCCGCAGCAGTCCTGGGTCACCTCCCCTCCCCTCCCGCGGCAGTCCTGGGTCACCTCCCCTCCCCTCCCGCCCACATCCTGGGTCACCTCTGCTGCCCTCCCGTGGCCGTCCTGGGTAACCGCCGACCCCTCCAGGGGCTGTCCTGGGTCACCTCCCCTCCCCTCCCGCTGCCTTCCTGGGTCACCTCCCCTCCCCTCCCGCTGCCTTCCTGGGTCACCTCCGCTCCCCTCCCGCCCACGTCCTGGGTCACCTCCGCTCCCCTCCCGCGGCAGTCTTGGGTCACCTCCACTCCACTCCCGCCTATGTCCTCGGTCACCTCCACTCCCCTACTGCCCACGTCCTGGTCTCCTCCGCTCCCCTCCCGCGGCTGTCCTGGGTCACCTCCGCTCCCTTCCGCCCACGTCCTGGGTCACCTCCGCTGCCCTCCCACTGCCATCCTGGGTCACCTCCCCTCCCCTCCCGCCCACGTCCTGGGTCACCACTCCTGCCCTCCCGTGGCCCTCCTTGGTCACCTCCGCTCCGCTCTGGCGACTGTCCTGGGTCACCTCGGCTCCCCTCCGGTGGCCATCCTGGGTCACCTCCGCTGCCCTCTCGCAGCAGTCCTGGGTCACCTCCCCTCCCCTCCCGCCCAAGTCCTGGGTCACCACTCCTGCCCTCCCGTGGCCCTCCTTGGTCACCTCCGCTCCCCTCTGGCGGCTGTCCTGGGTCACCTCGGCTCCCCTCCGGTGGCCGTCCTGGGTCACCTCCGCTGCCCTCCCGCAGCAGTCCTGGGTCACCTCCGCTCCCCTCCCGCCCACGTCCTGGGTCACCTCCGCTGCCCTCCCGCAGCAGTCCTGGGTCACCTCCACTCCCCTCCCACCGCCATCCTGGGTCACCTCCCCTCCCCGCCCACTGCCTTCCTGGGTCACCTCCCCTCCCCTCCCGCCGCAGTCCTGGGTCACCTCCCCTCCCTCCTGCCCATGTCCTGGGTCACCTCCGCTGTCCTCCCGAGGCTGTCCTGGGTCACCTCCCCTCCCCCCCCCCCGTCGCCCAAGTCCTGGGTCACCTCCCCTCCCCTCCCGAGGCCTTCCTGGGTCTCCTCCCCTCCCCTCCCGCCCACGTCCTGGGTCACCTCCGCTGCCCTCCCGTGGCTGTCCTGGGTCACCTCCCCTCCCCTCCCGCCTCAGTCCTGGGTCACCTCCACTCCCCTCCCGCCTCTGTCCTGGGTCACCTCCCCTCCCCTCCCACCTCCGTCCTGGGTCACCTCCACTACCCTCCTGCGGCAGTCCTGGGTCACCTCCCCTACCCTCCCGCGGCAGTCCTGGGTCACCTCCCCTCCCCTCCCGCGGCCGTCCTGGGTCACCTCCGCTGCCCACCCGCAGCAGTCCTGGGTAACCTCTCTTCCCCTCCCGAGGCCATCCTGGGTCACCTCAGCTCCCCTCCGGGGGCAGTCCTGGGTCACCTCCCCTCCCCTCCCGAGGCCTTCCTGGGTCACCTCCCCTCCCCTCCCGCCCACGTCCTGGGTCACCTCTGCTGCCCTCCCGTGGCGGTCCTGGGTCACCTCAGCTCCCCTCCCGCCCACATACTGCGTCACCTCTGCTGCCCTCCCGTGGCCGTCCTGGGTCACCTCCGCTCCCCTCTGGCGGCTGTCCTGGGTCACCTCGGCTCCCCTCCGGTGGCCGTCCTGGGTCACCTCCGCTGCCCTCCCTCAGCAGTCCTGGGTTACCTCCGCTCCCCTCCCGCCCACGTCCTGGGTCACCTCTGCTGCCCTCCCGTGGCCGTCCTGGGTCACCTCCGCTGTCCTCCCGCGGCTGTCCTGGGTCACCTCCACTCCCCTCCCGCCTCTGTCCTGGGTAACCTCCCCTCCCCTCCCGCGGCCATCCTGGGTCACCACAGCTCCCCTCCCGCCCACGTCCTGGGTCACCTCCCCTCCCCTCCAGCCGCCATCCTGGGTCACCTCCCCTCCCCTCTGGCTGCAGTCCTGGGTCACCTCCCCTCCCCTCCTGCCCAGGTCCTGGGTCACCTGTGCTGCCGTCCTGTGACCGTCCTGGGTCACCTCCACTCCCTTCCGGCCTCCGTCCTGGGTCACCTCCACTCCCCTCCCGTGGCCGTCCTGGGTCACCTCAGCTCCCCTCCCCCCCACATACTGCGTCACCTCTGCTGCCCTCCCGTGGCCGTCCTGGGTCACATCCGCTCCCCTCCCGTGGCTGTCCTGGGTCACCTCCCATCCCCTCCCGCCTCAGTCCTGGGTCACCTCCACTCCCCTCCCGCCTCTGTCCTGGGTCACCTCCCCTCCCCTCCCGCCTCCGTCCTGGGTCACCTCCACTACCCTCCCGCGGCAGTCCTGGGTCACCTCCCCTCCCCTCCCGCGGCAGTCCTGGGTCACCTCCCCTCCCCTCCCGCGGCCGTCCTGGGTCACCTCCGCTGCCCACCCGCAGCAGTCCTGGGTAACCTCTCTTCCCCTCCCGAGGCCGTCCTGGGTCACCTCAGCTCCCCTGCCGGGGCAGTCCTGGGTCACCTCCCCTCCCCTCCCGCTGCCTTCCAGGGTCACCTCCCCTCCCCTCCCGCCCACGTCCTGGGTCACCTCCCCTCCCCTCCCGCCCACATCCTGGGGCCCTCCCGTGGCTGTCCCTCCCGTGGCCCTCCCGTGGCCGTCCTGGGTAACCGCCGACCCCTACCGCGGCTCTCCTGGGTCACCTCCACTCCCCTCCCGCCTCCGTCCTGGGTCACCTCCCCTCCCCTCCCGCTTCCTTCCTGGGTCACCTCCCCTCCCCTCCCGCTGCCTTCCTGGGTCACCTCCCCTCCCCTCCCGCCCACGTCCTGGGTCACCTCTGCTGCCCTCCCGTGGCCGTCCTGGGTCACCTCAGCTCCCCTCCCGCCCACATACTGCGTCACCTCTGCTGCCCTCCCGTGGCCGTCCTTGGTCACCTCCGCTCCCCTCTGGCAGCTGTCCTGGGTCACCTCGGCTCCCCTCCGTTGGCCGTCCTGGGTCACCTCCGCTCCCCTCCCGCCCACGTCCTGGGTCACCTCTGCTGCCCTCCCGTGGCCGTCCTGGGTCACCTCCGCTGTCCTCCCGCGGCTGTCCTGGGTCACCTCCACTCCCCTCCCACCGCCATCCTGGGTCACCTCCCCTCCCCTCCCACTGCCTTCCTGAGTCACCTCCCCTCCCCTCCTGCCCACGTCCTGGGTCACCTCCCCTCCCCTCCCGTGGCCTTCCTGGGTCACCTCCCCTCCCCTCCCGCCCACGTCCTGGGTCACCTCTGCTGCCCTCCCGTGGCCGTCCTGGGTAACCGCCGACCCCTCCCGCGGCTGTCCTGGGTCACCTCCACTCCCCTCCCGCCTCCGTCCTGGGTCACCTCCACTCCCCTCCCGCCGCTGTCTTGGGTCAGCTCCACTCCCCTCCCGCCTCCGTCCTGGGTCATCTCCGCTCCCCTCCCGCCCATGTCCTGGGTCACCTCCGCTCCCCTCCCGCCCACGTCCTGGGTCCCCTTGCTCCCCTCCCGCGGCTGTCCTGGGTCACCTCCACTCCCCTCTGGCCTCCGTCCTGGGTAACCTCCCCTCCCCTCCCGCCCATGTCCTGCATCACCTCCGCTGTCCTCCCGCGGCTGTCCTGGGTCACCTCCACTCCCCTCCCGCCTCTGTCCTGGGTAACCTCCCCTCCCCTCCCGCGTCCATCCTGGGTCACCACAGCTCCCCTCCCGCCCACGTCCTGGGTCACCTTCCCTCCCCTCCAGCCGCCATCCTGGGTCACCTCCCCTCCCCTCTGGCTGCAGTCCTGGGTCACCTCCCCTCCCCTCCTGCCCAGGTCCTGGGTCACCTGTGCTGCCGTCCTGTGACCGTCCTGGGTCACCTCCACTCCCTTCCGGCCTCCGTCCTGGGTCACCTCCACTCCCCTCCCGTGGCAGTCCTGGGTCACCTCCACTCCCCTCCCGCCTCTGTCCTGGGTCACCTCCGCTCCCCTCCCGCCCACGTCCTGGGTCACCTCTGCTCCCCTCCTGCCCAGGACCTGGGTCACCTCTGCTGTCCTCCCGCGGCTGTCCTTGGTCACCTCCACTCCCCTCCCGCAGCCGTCCTGTGTCACCTCCACTCCCCTCCCGCCTCTGTCCTGGGTCACCTCCCCTCCCCTCCCGCTTCTGTCCTGGGTCACCTCCCCTCCCCTCCCGTCCATGTCCTGGGGCACCTCTGCTGCCCTCCCGTGGCAGTCCTGGGTCACCTCCCCTCCCCTCCCGCCCATGTCCTGGGTCACCTCCGCTGTCCTCCCACGGCTGTCCTGGGTCACCTCCACTCCCCTCCCACCGCCATCCTGGGTCACCTCCCCTCCCCTCCCACTGCCTTCCTGGGTCACCTCCCCTCCCCTCCTGCCCATGTCCTGGGTCACCTCCGCTGTCCTCCCGAGGCTGTCCTGGGTCACCTCCCCTCCCCCCCCCCTCGCCCACGTCCTGGGTCACCTCCCCTCCCCTCCCGCTGCCTTCCTGGGTCACCTCCCCTACCCTCCCGCTGCCTTCCTGGGTCACCTCTGCTCCCCTCCCGCCCACGTCCTGGGTCACCTCTGCTGCCCTCCCGTGGCCGTCCTGGGTCCCCTCAGCCTCCCTCCCACCCACATACTGCGTCACCTCTGCTGCCCTGCCGTGGCCGTCCTGGGTCACCTCCGCTGCCCTCCCACTGCCATCCTGGGTCACCTCCCCTCCCCTCCCGCCCACATCCTGGGTCACCACTCCTGCCCTCCCGTGGCCGTCCTTGGTCACCTCCGCTCCCCTCTGGCGGCTGTCCTGGGTCACCTCGGCTCCCCTCCGGTGGCCGTCCTGGGTCACCTCCGCTGCCCTCTCGCAGCAGTCCTGGGTCACCTCCGCTCCCGTCCCGCCCACGTCCTGGGTCACCTCCGCTGCCCTCCCACTGCCATCCTGGGTCACCTCCCCTCTCCTCCCGCTGCCATCCTGGGTCACCTCCCCTCCCCTCCCGCCCACGTCCTGGGTCACCACTGCTGCCCTCCCGTGGCCGTCCTTGGTCACCTCCGCTCCCCTCTGGCGGCCGTCCTGGGTCACCTCGGCTCCCCTCCGGTGGCCGTCCTGGGTCACCTCCGCTGCCCTCCCGCAGCAGTCCTGGGTCAACTCCCCTCCCCTCCCGCGGCCGTCCTGGGTCACCTCCACTCCCCTCCCGCCTCTGTCCTGGGTCACCTCCCCTCCCCTCCCGCCTCCGTCCTGGGTCACCTCCACTACCCTCCCGCGGCAGTCCTGGGTCACCTCCCCTCCCCTCCCGCGGCACTCCTGGGTCACCTCCCCTCCCTCCCGCGGCCGTCCTGGGTCACCTCCGCTGCCCACCAGCAGCAGTCCTGGGTAACCTCTCTTCCCCTCCCGAGGCCGTCCTGGGTCACCTCAGCTCCCCTCCCGGGGCAGTCCTGGGTCACCTCCCCTCCCCTCCCGCTGCCTTCCAGGGTCACCTCCCCTCCCCTCCCGCCCACGTCCTGGGTCACCTCCCCTCCCCTCCCGAGGCCTTCCTGGGTCACCTCCCCTCCCCTCCCGCCCACGTCCTGGGTCACCTCTGCTGCCCTCCCGTGGCCGTCCTGGGTAACCGCCGACCCCTCCCGCGGCTGTCCTGGGTCACCTCCCCTCCCCTCCCGCCTCCGTCCTGGGTCACCTCCCCTCCCCTCCTGCCCACGTCCTGGGTCACCTCCCCTCCCCTCCCGAGGCCTTCCTGTGTCACCTCCCCTCCCCTCCCGCCCACGTCCTGGGTCACCTCTGCTGCCCTCCCGTGGCCGTCCTGGGTCACATCCACTCCCCTCCCGTGGCTGTCCTGGGTCACCTCCCCTCCTCTCCCGCCTCAGTCCTGGGTCACCTCCACTCCCCTCCCGCCTCTGTCCTGGGTCACCTCCCCTCCCCTCCCGCCTCCGTCCTGGGTCACCTCCACTACCCTCCCGCGGCAGTCCTGGGTCACCTCCCCTCCCCTCCCGCGGCAGTCCTGGGTCACCTCCCCTCCCCTCCCGCGGCCGTCCTGGGTCACCTCTGCTGCCCACCCGTAGCAGTCCTGGGTAACCTCTCTTCCCCTCCCGAGGCCGTCCTGGGTCACCTCAGCGCCCCTCCCGGGGCAGTCCTGGGTCACCTCCCCTACCCTCCCGCTGCCTTCCAGGGTCACCTCCCCTCCCCTCCCGCCCATGTCCTGGGTCACCTCTGCTGCCCTCCCGTGGCCGTCCTGGGTAACCGCCGACCCCTCCCGCGGCTCTCCTGGGTCACCTCCACTCCCCTCCCGCCTCCGTCCTGGGTCACCTCCCCTCCCCTCCCGCTGCCTACCTGGGTCACCTCCCCTCCCCTCCCGCTGCCTTCCTGGGTCACCTCCCCTCCCCTCCCGCCCACGTCCTGGGTCACCTCTGCTGCCCTCCCGCCTCTGTCCTGGGTCACCTCCCCTCCCCTCCCGCCTCCGTCCTGGGTCACCTCCACTACCCTCCCGCGGCAGTCCTGGGTCACCTCCCCTCCCCTCCCGCAGCAGTCCTGGGTCACCTCCCCTCCCCTCCCGCGGCAGTCCTGGGTCACCTCCCCTCCCCTCCCGCCCACATCCTGGGTCACCTCTGCTGCCCTCCCGTGGCCGTCCTGGGTAACCGCCGACCCCTCCAGGGGCTGTCCTGGGTCACCTCCCCTCCCCTCCCGCTGCCTTCCTGGGTCACCTCCCCTCCCCTCCCGCTGCCTTCCTGGGTCACCTCCGCTCCCCTCCCGCCCACGTCCTGGGTCACCTCCGCTCCCCTCCCGCGGCAGTCTTGGGTCACCTCCACTCCACTCCCGCCTATGTCCTCGGTCACCTCCACTCCCCTACTGCCCACGTCCTGGTCTCCTCCGCTCCCCTCCCGCGGCTGTCCTGGGTCACCTCCGCTCCCTTCCGCCCACGTCCTGGGTCACCTCCGCTGCCCTCCCACTGCCATCCTGGGTCACCTCCCCTCCCCTCCCGCCCACGTCCTGGGTCACCACTCCTGCCCTCCCGTGGCCCTCCTTGGTCACCTCCGCTCCGCTCTGGCGACTGTCCTGGGTCACCTCGGCTCCCCTCCGGTGGCCATCCTGGGTCACCTCCGCTGCCCTCTCGCAGCAGTCCTGGGTCACCTCCCCTCCCCTCCCGCCCAAGTCCTGGGTCACCACTCCTGCCCTCCCGTGGCCCTCCTTGGTCACCTCCGCTCCCCTCTGGCGGCTGTCCTGGGTCACCTCGGCTCCCCTCCGGTGGCCGTCCTGGGTCACCTCCGCTGCCCTCCCGCAGCAGTCCTGGGTCACCTCCGCTCCCCTCCCGCCCACGTCCTGGGTCACCTCCGCTGCCCTCCCGCAGCAGTCCTGGGTCACCTCCACTCCCCTCACACCGCCATCCTGGGTCACCTCCCCTCCCCGCCCACTGCCTTCCTGGGTCACCTCCCCTCCCCTCCCGCCGCAGTCCTGGGTCACCTCCCCTCCCTCCTGCCCATGTCCTGGGTCACCTCCGCTGTCCTCCCGAGGCTGTCCTGGGTCACCTCCCCTCCCCCCCCCCCCCCCGTCGCCCAAGTCCTGGGTCACCTCCCCTCCCCTCCCGAGGCCTTCCTGGGTCTCCTCCCCTCCCCTCCCGCCCACGTCCTGGGTCACCTCCGCTGCCCTCCCGTGGCTGTCCTGGGTCACCTCCCCTCTCCTCCCGCCTCAGTCCTGGGTCACCTCCACTCCCCTCCCGCCTCTGTCCTGGGTCACCTCCCCTCCCCTCCCACCTCCGTCCTGGGTCACCTCCACTACCCTCCTGCGGCAGTCCTGGGTCACCTCCCCTACCCTCCCGCGGCAGTCCTGGGTCACCTCCCCTCCCCTCCCGCGGCCGTCCTGGGTCACCTCCGCTGCCCACCCGCAGCAGTCCTGGGTAACCTCTCTTCCCCTCCCGAGGCCATCCTGGGTCACCTCAGCTCCCCTCCGGGGGCAGTCCTGGGTCACCTCCCCTCCCCTCCCGAGGCCTTCCTGGGTCACCTCCCCTCCCCTCCCGCCCACGTCCTGGGTCACCTCTGCTGCCCTCCCGTGGCGGTCCTGGGTCACCTCAGCTCCCCTCCCGCCCACATACTGCGTCACCTCTGCTGCCCTCCCGTGGCCGTCCTTGGTCACCTCCGCTCCCCTCTGGCGGCTGTCCTGGGTCACCTCGGCTCCCCTCCGGTGGCCGTCCTGGGTCACCTCCGCTGCCCTCCCTCAGCAGTCCTGGGTTACCTCCGCTCCCCTCCCGCCCACGTCCTGGGTCACCTCTGCTGCCCTCCCGTGGCCGTCCTGGGTCACCTCCGCTGTCCTCCCGCGGCTGTCCTGGGTCACCTCCACTCCCCTCCCGCCTCTGTCCTGGGTAACCTCCCCTCCCCTCCCGCGGCCATCCTGGGTCACCACAGCTCCCCTCCCGCCCACGTCCTGGGTCACCTCCCCTCCCCTCCAGCCGCCATCCTGGGTCACCTCCCCTCCCCTCTGGCTGCAGTCCTGGGTCACCTCCCCTCCCCTCCTGCCCAGGTCCTGGGTCACCTGTGCTGCCGTCCTGTGACCGTCCTGGGTCACCTCCACTCCCTTCCGGCCTCCGTCCTGGGTCACCTCCACTCCCCTCCCGTGGCCGTCCTGGGTCACCTCAGCTCCCCTCCCCCCCACATACTGCGTCACCTCTGCTGCCCTCCCGTGGCCGTCCTGGGTCACATCCGCTCCCCTCCCGTGGCTGTCCTGGGTCACCTCCCATCCCCTCCCGCCTCAGTCCTGGGTCACCTCCACTCCCCTCCCGCCTCTGTCCTGGGTCACCTCCCCTCCCCTCCCGCCTCCGTCCTGGGTCACCTCCACTACCCTCCCGCGGCAGTCCTGGGTCACCTCCCCTCCCCTCCCGCGGCAGTCCTGGGTCACCTCCCCTCCCCTCCCGCGGCCGTCCTGGGTCACCTCCGCTGCCCACCCGCAGCAGTCCTGGGTAAACTCTCTTCCCCTCCCGAGGCCGTCCTGGGTCACCTCAGCTCCCCTGCCGGGGCAGTCCTGGGTCACCTCCCCTCCCCTCCCGCTGCCTTCCAGGGTCACCTCCCCTCCCCTCCCGCCCACGTCCTGGGTCACCTCCCCTCCCCTCCCGCCCACATCCTGGGTCACCTCTGCTGCCCTCCCGTGGCCGTCCTGGGTAACCGCCGACCCCTACCGCGGCTCTCCTGGGTCACCTCCACTCCCCTCCCGCCTCCGTCCTGGGTCACCTCCCCTCCCCTCCCGCTTCCTTCCTGGGTCACCTCCCCTCCCCTCCCGCTGCCTTCCTGGGTCACCTCCCCTCCCCTCCCGCCCACGTCCTGGGTCACCTCTGCTGCCCTCCCGTGGCCGTCCTGGGTCACCTCAGCTCCCCTCCCGCCCACATACTGCGTCACCTCTGCTGCCCTCCCGTGGCCGTCCTTGGTCACCTCCGCTCCCCTCTGGCAGCTGTCCTGGGTCACCTCGGCTCCCCTCCGTTGGCCGTCCTGGGTCACCTCCGCTCCCCTCCCGCCCACGTCCTGGGTCACCTCTGCTGCCCTCCCGTGGCCGTCCTGGGTCACCTCCGCTGTCCTCCCGCGGCTGTCCTGGGTCACCTCCACTCCCCTCCCACCGCCATCCTGGGTCACCTCCCCTCCCCTCCCACTGCCTTCCTGAGTCACCTCCCCTCCCCTCCTGCCCACGTCCTGGGTCACCTCCCCTCCCCTCCCGTGGCCTTCCTGGGTCACCTCCGCTCCCCTCCCGCCCACGTCCTGGGTCACCTCTGCTGCCCTCCCGTGGCCGTCCTGGGTAACCGCCGACCCCTCCCGCGGCTGTCCTGGGTCACCTCCACTCCCCTCCCGTCTCCGTCCTGGGTCACCTCCACTCCCCTCCCGCCGCTGTCTTGGGTCAGCTCCACTCCCCTCCCGCCTCCGTCCTGGGTCATCTCCGCTCCCCTCCCGCCCATGTCCTGGGTCACCTCCGCTCCCCTCCCGCCCACGTCCTGGGTCCCCTTGCTCCCCTCCCGCGGCTGTCCTGGGTCACCTCCACTCCCCTCTGGCCTCCGTCCTGGGTAACCTCCCCTCCCCTCCCGCCCATGTCCTGCATCACCTCCGCTGTCCTCCCGCGGCTGTCCTGGGTCACCTCCACTCCCCTCCCGCCTCTGTCCTGGGTAACCTCCCCTCCCCTCCCGCGTCCATCCTGGGTCACCACAGCTCCCCTCCCGCCCACGTCCTGGGTCACCTTCCCTCCCCTCCAGCCGCCATCCTGGGTCACCTCCCCTCCCCTCTGGCTGCAGTCCTGGGTCACCTCCCCTCCCCTCCTGCCCAGGTCCTGGGTCACCTGTGCTGCCGTCCTGTGACCGTCCTGGGTCACCTCCACTCCCTTCCGGCCTCCGTCCTGGGTCACCTCCACTCCCCTCCCGTGGCAGTCCTGGGTCACCTCCACTCCCCTCCCGCCTCTGTCCTGGGTCACCTCCGCTCCCCTCCCGCCCACGTCCTGGGTCACCTCCGCTCCCCTCCTGCCCAGGACCTGGGTCACCTCTGCTGTCCTCCCGCGGCTGTCCTTGGTCACCTCCACTCCCCTCCCGCAGCCGTCCTGTGTCACCTCCACTCCCCTCCCGCCTCTGTCCTGGGTCACCTCCCCTCCCCTCCCGCTTCTGTCCTGGGTCACCTCCCCTCCCCTCCCGTCCATGTCCTGGGGCACCTCTGCTGCCCTCCCGTGGCAGTCCTGGGTCACCTCCCCTCCCCTCCCGCCCATGTCCTGGGTCACCTCCGCTGTCCTCCCGCGGCTGTCCTGGGTCACCTCCACTCCCCTCCCACCGCCATCCTGGGTCACCTCCCCTCCCCTCCCACTGCCTTCCTGGGTCACCTCCCCTCTCCCCTCCTGCCCATGTCCTGGGTCACCTCCGCTGTCCTCCCGAGGCTGTCCTGGGTCACCTCCCCTCCCCCCCCCCTCGCCCACGTCCTGGGTCACCTCCCCTCCCCTCCCGCTGCCTTCCTGGGTCACCTCCCCTCCCCTCCCGCTGCCTTCCTGGGTCACCTCTGCTCCCCTCCCGCCCACGTCCTGGGTCACCTCTGCTGCCCTCCCGTGGCCGTCCTGGGTCCCCTCAGCCTCCCTCCCACCCACATACTGCGTCACCTCTGCTGCCCTGCCGTGGCCGTCCTGGGTCACCTCCGCTGCCCTCCCACTGCCATCCTGGGTCACCTCCCCTCCCCTCCCGCCCACATCCTGGGTCACCACTCCTGCCCTCCCGTGGCCGTCCTTGGTCACCTCCGCTCCCCTCTGGCGGCTGTCCGGGGTCACCTCGGCTCCCCTCCGGTGGCCGTCCTGGGTCACCTCCGCTGCCCTCTCGCAGCAGTCCTGGGTCACCTCCGCTCCCGTCCCGCCCACGTCCTGGGTCACCTCCGCTGCCCTCCCACTGCCATCCTGGGTCACCTCCCCTCTCCTCCCGCTGCCATCCTGGGTCACCTCCCCTCCCCTCCCGCCCACGTCCTGGGTCACCACTGCTGCCCTCCCGTGGCCGTCCTTGGTCACCTCCGCTCCCCTCTGGCGGCCGTCCTGGGTCACCTCGGCTCCGCTCCGGTGGCCGTCCTGGGTCACCTCCGCTGCCCTCCCGCAGCAGTCCTGGGTCAACTCCCCTCCCCTCCCGCGGCCGTCCTGGGTCACCTCCACTCCCCTCCCGCCTCCGTCCGGGGTCACCTCCTCTCCCCTCCCGCGTCAGTCCTGGGTCACCTCCCCTCCCCACCCGCCCAGGTCCTGGGTCACCTCTGCTACCCTCCCGTGGCCGTCCGGGGTCACCTCCTCTCCCCTCCCGCGTCAGTCCTGGGTCACCTCCCCTCCCCTCCCGCCCACGTCCTGGGTCACCTCTGCTACCCTCCCGTGGCCGTCCTGGGTCACCTCCTCTCCCCTCCCGTGGCCGTCCTGGGTCACCTCAGCTCCCCTCCCGCCCACATACTGCGTCACCTCTGCTGCCCTCCCGTGGCCGTCCTTGGTCACCTCCGCTCCCCTCTGGCGGCTGTCCTGGGTCACCTCGGCTCCCCTCCGTTGGCCGTCCTGGGTCACCTCCGCTGCCCTCCCGCAGCAGTCCTGGGTTACCTCCGCTCCCCTCCCGTCCACGGCCTGGGTCACCTCTGCTGCCCTCCCGTGGCCGTCCTGGGTCACCTCCGCTGTCCTCCCGCGGCTGTCCTGGGTCACCTCCACTCCCCTCCCGCCTCTGTCCTGGGTCACCTCCCCTCCCCTCCCGTCCATGTCCTGGGGCACCTCTGCTGCCCTCCCGCGGCAGTCCTGGGTCACCTCCCCTCCCCTCCCGCCCATGTCCTGGGTCACCTCCGCTGTCCTCCCGCGGCTGTCCTGGGTCACCTCCACTCCCCTCCCACCGCCATCCTGGGTCACCTCCCCTCCCCTCCCGCTGCCTTCCTGGGTCACCTCCCCTCCCCTCCTGCTGCCGTCCTGGGTCACCTCCCCTCCCCTCCCGCCCACGTCCTGGGTCACCTCTGCTGCCCTCCCGTGGCCGTCCTGGGTCACCTCAGCTCCCCTCCCCCCCACATACTGCGTCACCTATGCTGCCCTCCCGTGGCCGTCCTGGGTCACATCCGCTCCCCTCCCGTGGCTGTCCTGGGTCACCTCCCCTCCTCTCCCGCCTCAGTCCTGGGTCACCTCCACTCCCCTCCCGCCTCTGTCCTGGGTCACCTCCCCTCCCCTCCCGCCTCTGTCCTGGGTCACCCCCACTACCCTCCCGCGGCAGTCCTGGGTCACGTCCCCTCCCCTCCCGCGGCAGTCCTGGGTCACCTCCCCTCCCCTCCCGCGGCCGTCCTGGGTCACCTCCGCTGCCCACCCGTAGCAGTCCTGGGTAACCTCTCTTCCCCTCCCGAGGCCGTCCTGGGTCACCTCAGCTCCCCTCCCGGGGCAGTCCTGGGTCACCTCCCCTCCCCTCCCGCTGCCTTCCAGGGTCACCTCCCCTCCCCTCCCGCCCACGTCCTGGGTCACCTCCCCTCCCCTCCCGAGGCATTCCTGGGTCACCTCCCCTCCCCTCCCGCCCACGTCCTGGGTCACCTCTGCTGCCCTCCCGTGGCCGACCTGGGTCACCTCAGCTCCCCTCCCGCCCACATACTGCGTCACCTCTGCTGCCCTCCCGTGGCCGTCCTTGGTCACCTCCGCTCCCCTCTGGCGGCTGTCCTGGGTCACCACGGCTCCCCTCCGGTGGCCGTCCTGGGTCACCTCCGCTCCCCTCCCGCCCACGTCCTGGGTCACCTCTGCTGCCCTCCCGTGGCCGTCCTGGGTCACCTCCGCTGTCCTCCCGCGGCTCTCCTGGGTCACCTCCACTCCCCTCCCACCGCCATCCTGGGTCACCTCCCCTCCCCTCCCACTGCCTTCCTGAGTCACCTCCCCTCCCCTCCTGCCCACGTCCTGGGTCACCTCCCCTCCCCTCCCGTGGCCTTCCTGGGTCACCTCCCCTCCCCTCCCGCCCACGTCCTGGGTCACCTCTGCTGCCCTCCCGTGGCCGTCCTGGGTAACCGCCGACCCCTCCCGCGGCTGTCCTGGGTCACCTCCACTCCCCTCCCGAGGCCGTCCTGGGTCACCTCCACTCCCGTCCCGCCTCCGTCCTGGGTCACCTCCGCTCCCCTCCCGCCCACGTCCTGGGTCACCTCTGCTCCCCTCCCGCGGCTGTCCTGGGTCACCTCCACTCCCCTCCGGCCTCCGTCCTGGGTAACCTCCCCTCCCCTCAAGCCCATGTTCTGGGTCACCTCTGCTGTCCTCCCGTGGCTGTCCTGGGTCACCTCCACTCCCCTCCCGCCTCTGTCCTGGGTAACCTCCCCTCCCCTCCCGAGGCCATCCTGGGTCACCTCCGCTCCCCTCCCGCGGCTGTCCTTGGTCACCTCGGCTCCCCTCCCGCGGCTGTCCTGGGTCACTCCGCTGCCCTCCCGCCGCCATCCTGGGTCACCTCCACTCCCCTCCTGCCTTCGTCCTGGGTCACCTCAGCTCCCCACCCGAGGCCGTCCTGGGTCACCTCAGCTCCCCTCCCGGGGCAGTCATGGGTCACCTCCGCTGCCCTCCCGCGGCCGTCCTGGGTCACCTCCGCTGCCCTCCCGCAGCAGTCCTGGGTCACCTCCGCTGCCCTCCCGCAGCCGTCCTTGGTCATCTCCACTCCCCTCCCGCGGCCATCCTGGGTCACCTCTGCTCCCCTCCCGTCACCGTCCTGGGGTTACCTCCGCTGCCCTCTGAGGCCATCCTGGGTCACCTCCACTGCCCCCCTGCTGCCGTACTGGGTCACCTCGGCTCCCCTCCCGCGGCTGTCCTGGGTCACTCCGCTGCCCTCCCGCCGCCATCCTGGGTCACCTCCACTCCCCTCTCGCCTTCGTCCTGGGTAACCTCCCCTCCCCTCCCGACGCTATCCTGGGTCACCTCCACTCCCCTCTCGCCTTCGTCCTGGGTAACCTCCCTTCCCCTCCCGAGGCCGTCCTGGGTCACCTCAGCTCCCCTCCCGGGGCTGTCCTGGGTCACCTCCCCTCCCCGCCGCCCACGTCCTGGGTCACCTCTGCTGCCCTCCCGTGGCCGACCTGGGTCACCTCCACTCCCCTCCCACCGCCATCCTGGGTCACCTCCCATCCCCTCCCACTGCCTTCCTGGGTCACCTCCCCTCCCCTCCCGCCGCAGTCCTGGGTCACCTCCCCTCCCCTCCTGCCCACGTCCTGGGTCACCTCCCCTCCCCTCCCGAGGCCTTCCTGTGTCACCTCCCCTCCCCTCCCGCCCACGTCCTGGGTCACCTCTGCTGCCCTCCCGTGGCCGTCCTGGGTAACCGCCGACCCCTCCCGCGGCTGTCCTGGGTCACCTCCACTCCCCTCCCACCGCCATCCTGTGTCACCTCCCCTCCCCTCCCACTGCCTTCCTGAGTCACCTCCCCTCCCCTCCCGCCCACGTCCTGGGTCACCTCCCCTCCCCTCCCGAGGCATTCCTGGGTCACCTCCCCTCCCCTCCCGCCCACGTCCTGGGTCACCTCTGCTGCCCTCCCGTGGCCGACCTGGGTCACCTCAGCTCCCCTCCCGCCCACATACTGCGTCACCTCTGCTGCCCTCCCGTGGCCGTCCTTGGTCACCTCCACTCCCCTCTGGCGGCTGTCCTGGGTCACCACGGCTCCCCTCCGGTGGCCGTCCTGGGTCACCTCCGCTCCCCTCCCGCCCACGTCCTGGGTCACCTCTGCTGCCCTCCCGTGGCCGTCCTGGGTCACCTCCGCTGTCCTCCCGCGGCTCTCCTGGGTCACCTCCACTCCCCTCCCACCGCCATCCTGGGTCACCTCCCCTCCCCTCCCACTGCCTTCCTGAGTCACCTCCCCTCCCCTCCTGCCCACGTCCTGGGTCACCTCCCCTCCCCTCCCGTGGCCTTCCTGGGTCACCTCCCCTCCCCTCCCGCCCACGTCCTGGGTCACCTCTGCTGCCCTCCCGTGGCCGTCCTGGGTAACCGCCGACCCCTCCCGCGGCTGTCCTGGGTCACCTCCACTCCCCTCCCGAGGCCGTCCTGGGTCACCTCCACTCCCGTCCCGCCTCCGTCCTGGGTCACCTCCGCTCCCCTCCCGCCCACGTCCTGGGTCACCTCTGCTCCCCTCCCGCGGCTGTCCTGGGTCACCTCCACTCCCCTCCGGCCTCCGTCCTGGGTAACCTCCCCTCCCCTCAAGCCCATGTTCTGGGTCACCTCTGCTGTCCTCCCGTGGCTGTCCTGGGTCACCTCCACTCCCCTCCCGCCTCTGTCCTGGGTAACCTCCCCTCCCCTCCCGAGGCCATCCTGGGTCACCTCCGCTCCCCTCCCGCGGCTGTCCTTGGTCACCTCGGCTCCCCTCCCGCGGCTGTCCTGGGTCACTCCGCTGCCCTCCCGCCGCCATCCTGGGTCACCTCCACTCCCCTCCTGCCTTCGTCCTGGGTCACCTCAGCTCCCCACCCGAGGCCGTCCTGGGTCACCTCAGCTCCCCTCCCGGGGCAGTCATGGGTCACCTCCGCTGCCCTCCCGCGGCCGTCCTGGGTCACCTCCGCTGCCCTCCCGCAGCAGTCCTGGGTCACCTCCGCTGCCCTCCCGCAGCCGTCCTTGGTCATCTCCACTCCCCTCCCGCGGCCATCCTGGGTCACCTCTGCTCCCCTCCCGTCACCGTCCTGGGGTTACCTCCGCTGCCCTCTGAGGCCATCCTGGGTCACCTCCACTGCCCCCCTGCTGCCGTACTGGGTCACCTCGGCTCCCCTCCCGCGGCTGTCCTGGGTCACTCCGCTGCCCTCCCGCCGCCATCCTGGGTCACCTCCACTCCCCTCTCGCCTTCGTCCTGGGTAACCTCCCCTCCCCTCCCGACGCTATCCTGGGTCACCTCCACTCCCCTCTCGCCTTCGTCCTGGGTAACCTCCCTTCCCCTCCCGAGGCCGTCCTGGGTCACCTCAGCTCCCCTCCCGGGGCTGTCCTGGGTCACCTCCCCTCCCCGCCGCCCACGTCCTGGGTCACCTCTGCTGCCCTCCCGTGGCCGACCTGGGTCACCTCCACTCCCCTCCCACCGCCATCCTGGGTCACCTCCCATCCCCTCCCACTGCCTTCCTGGGTCACCTCCCCTCCCCTCCCGCCGCAGTCCTGGGTCACCTCCCCTCCCCTCCTGCCCACGTCCTGGGTCACCTCCCCTCCCCTCCCGAGGCCTTCCTGTGTCACCTCCCCTCCCCTCCCGCCCACGTCCTGGGTCACCTCTGCTGCCCTCCCGTGGCCGTCCTGGGTAACCGCCGACCCCTCCCGCGGCTGTCCTGGGTCACCTCCACTCCCCTCCCACCGCCATCCTGTGTCACCTCCCCTCCCCTCCCACTGCCTTCCTGAGTCACCTCCCCTCCCCTCCTGCCCACGTCCTGGGTCACCTCCCCTCCCCTCCCGCTGCCTTCCTGGGTCACCTCCGCTCCCCTCCCGCCCACGTCCTGGGTCACCTCCGCTCCCCTCCTGCGGCAGTCTTGGGTCACCTCCACTCCACTCCCGCCTATGTCCTCGGTCACCTCCACTCCCCTCCTGCCCACGTCCTGGTCACCTCCGCTCCCCTCCCGCGGCTGTCCTGGGTCACCTCCGCTCCCTTCCGCCCACGTCCTGGGTCACCTCCGCTGCCCTCCCACTGCCATCCTGGGTCACCTCCCCTCCCCTCCCGCCCACGTCCTGGGTCACCACTCCTGCCCTCCCGTGGCCCTCCTTGGTCACCTCCGCTCCGCTCTGGCGGCTGTCCTGGGTCACCTCGGCTCCCCTCCGGTGGCCGTCCTAGGTCACCTCCGCTGCCCTCTCGCAGCAGTCCTGGGTCACCTCCCCTCCCCTCCCGCCCAAGTCCTGGGTCACCACTCCTGCCCTCCCGTGGCCCTCCTTTGTCACCTCCGCTCCCCTCTGGCGGCTGTCCTGGGTCACCTCAGCTCCCCTCCGGTGGCCGTCCTGGGTCACCTCCGCTGCCCTCCCGCAGCAGTCCTGGGTCACCAACGCTCCCCTCCCACCCACGTCCTGGGTCACCTCCGCTGCCCTCCCGCAGCAGTCCTGGGTCACCTCCACTCCCCTCCCACCGCCATCCTGGGTCACCTCCCCTCCCCGCCCACTGCCTTCCTGGGTCACCTCCCCTCCCCTCCCGCCGCAGTCCTGGGTCACCTCCCCTCCCTCCTGCCCATGTCCTGGGTCACCTCCGCTGTCCTCCCGAGGCTGTCCTGGGTCACCTCCCCTCCCCCCCCCCCCGTCGCCCAAGTCCTGGGTCACCTCCCCTCCCCTCCCGAGGCCTTCCTGGGTCTCCTCCCCTCCCCTCCCGCCCACGTCCTGGGTCACCTCCGCTGCCCTCCCGTGGCTGTCCTGGGTCACCTCCCCTCCCCTCCCGCCTCAGTCCTGGGTCACCTCCACTCCCCTCCCGCCTCTGTCCTGGGTCACCTCCCCTCCCCTCCCACCTCCGTCCTGGGTCACCTCCACTACCCTCCTGCGGCAGTCCTGGGTCACCTCCCCTACCCTCCCGCGGCAGTCCTGGGTCACCTCCCCTCCCCTCCCGCGGCCGTCCTGGGTCACCTCCGCTGCCCACCCGCAGCAGTCCTGGGTAACCTCTCTTCCCCTCCCGAGGCCATCCTGGGTCCCCTCAGCTCCCCTCCGGGGGCAGTCCTGGGTCACCTCCCCTCCCCTCCCGAGGCCTTCCTGGGTCACCTCCCCTCCCCTCCCGCCCACGTCCTGGGTCACCTCTGCTGCCCTCCCGTGGCCGTCCTGGGTAACCGCCGACGCCTCCCGCGGCTGTCCTGGGTCACCTCCACTCCCCTCCCGCCTCCGTCCTGGGTCACCTCCCCTCCCCTCCCGCTGCCTTCCTGGGTCACCTCCACTCCCCTCCCGCTGCCTTCCTGGGTCACCTCCCCTCCCCTCCCGCCCACGTCCTGGGTCACCTCTGCTGCCCTCCCGTGGCCGTCCTGGGTCACCTCAGCTCCCCTCCCGCCCACATACTGCGTCACCTCTGCTGCCCTCCCGTGGCCGTCCTTGGTCACCTCCGCTCCCCTCTGGCGGCTGTCCTGGGTCACCTCGGCTCCCCTCCGGTGGCCGTCCTGGGTCACCTCCGCTGCCCTCCCTCAGCAGTCCTGGGTTACCTCCGCTCCCCTCCCGCCCACGTCCTGGGTCACCTCTGCTGCACTCCCGTGGCCGTCCTGGTTCACCTCCCCTCCCCTCCCGCTGCCTTCCTGGGTCACCTCCACTCCCCTCCCGCTGCCTTCCTGGGTCACCTCCCCTCCCCTCCCGCCCACGTCCTGGGTCACCTCTGCTGCCCTCCCGTGGCCGTCCTGGGTCACCTCAGCTCCCCTCCCGCCCACATACTGCGTCACCTCTGCTGCCCTCCCGTGGCCGTCCTTGGTCACCTCCGCTCCCCTCTGGCGGCTGTCCTGGGTCACCTCGGCTCCCCTCCGGTGGCCGTCCTGGGTCACCTCCGCTGCCCTCCCGCAGCAGTCCTGGGTTACCTCCGCTCCCCTCCCGCCCACGTCCTGGGTCACCTCTGCTGCCCTCCCGTGGCCGTCCTGGGTCACCTCCGCTGTCCTCCCGCGGCTGTCCTGGGTCACCTCCACTCCCCTCCCGCCTCTGTCCTGGGTAACCTCCCCTCCCCTCCCGCGGCCATCCTGGGTCACCACAGCTCCCCTCCCGCGGCTCTCCTGGGTCACCTCCACTCCCCTCCCGCCTCCGTCCTGGGTCACCTCCCCTCCCCTCCCGCTGCCTTCCTGGGTCACCTCCCCTCCCCTCCCGCTGCCTTCCTGGGTCACCTCCCCTCCCCTCCCGCCCACGTCCTGGGTCACCTCTGCTGCCCTCCCGTGGCCGTCCTGGGTCACCTCAGCTCCCCTCCCGCCCACATACTGCGTCACCTCTGCTGCCCTCCCGTGGCCGTCCTTGGTCACCTCCACTCCCCTCTGGCGGCTGTCCTGGGTCACCACGGCTCCCCTCCGGTGGCCGTCCTGGGTCACCTCCGCTCCCCTCCCGCCCACGTCCTGGGTCACCTCTGCTGCCCTCCCGTGGCCGTCCTGGGTCACCTCCGCTGTCCTCCCGCGGCTCTCCTGGGTCACCTCCACTCCCCTCCCACCGCCATCCTGGGTCACCTCCCCTCCCCTCCCACTGCCTTCCTGAGTCACCTCCCCTCCCCTCCTGCCCACGTCCTGGGTCACCTCCCCTCCCCTCCCGTGGCCTTCCTGGGTCACCTCCCCTCCCCTCCCGCCCACGTCCTGGGTCACCTCTGCTGCCCTCCCGTGGCCGTCCTGGGTAACCGCCGACCCCTCCCGCGGCTGTCCTGGGTCACCTCCACTCCCCTCCCGAGGCCGTCCTGGGTCACCTCCACTCCCGTCCCGCCTCCGTCCTGGGTCACCTCCGCTCCCCTCCCGCCCACGTCCTGGGTCACCTCTGCTCCCCTCCCGCGGCTGTCCTGGGTCACCTCCACTCCCCTCCGGCCTCCGTCCTGGGTAACCTCCCCTCCCCTCAAGCCCATGTTCTGGGTCACCTCTGCTGTCCTCCCGTGGCTGTCCTGGGTCACCTCCACTCCCCTCCCGCCTCTGTCCTGGGTAACCTCCCCTCCCCTCCCGAGGCCATCCTGGGTCACCTCCGCTCCCCTCCCGCGGCTGTCCTTGGTCACCTCGGCTCCCCTCCCGCGGCTGTCCTGGGTCACTCCGCTGCCCTCCCGCCGCCATCCTGGGTCACCTCCACTCCCCTCCTGCCTTCGTCCTGGGTCACCTCAGCTCCCCACCCGAGGCCGTCCTGGGTCACCTCAGCTCCCCTCCCGGGGCAGTCATGGGTCACCTCCGCTGCCCTCCCGCGGCCGTCCTGGGTCACCTCCGCTGCCCTCCCGCAGCAGTCCTGGGTCACCTCCGCTGCCCTCCCGCAGCCGTCCTTGGTCATCTCCACTCCCCTCCCGCGGCCATCCTGGGTCACCTCTGCTCCCCTCCCGTCACCGTCCTGGGGTTACCTCCGCTGCCCTCTGAGGCCATCCTGGGTCACCTCCACTGCCCCCCTGCTGCCGTACTGGGTCACCTCGGCTCCCCTCCCGCGGCTGTCCTGGGTCACTCCGCTGCCCTCCCGCCGCCATCCTGGGTCACCTCCACTCCCCTCTCGCCTTCGTCCTGGGTAACCTCCCCTCCCCTCCCGACGCTATCCTGGGTCACCTCCACTCCCCTCTCGCCTTCGTCCTGGGTAACCTCCCTTCCCCTCCCGAGGCCGTCCTGGGTCACCTCAGCTCCCCTCCCGGGGCTGTCCTGGGTCACCTCCCCTCCCCGCCGCCCACGTCCTGGGTCACCTCTGCTGCCCTCCCGTGGCCGACCTGGGTCACCTCCACTCCCCTCCCACCGCCATCCTGGGTCACCTCCCATCCCCTCCCACTGCCTTCCTGGGTCACCTCCCCTCCCCTCCCGCCGCAGTCCTGGGTCACCTCCCCTCCCCTCCTGCCCACGTCCTGGGTCACCTCCCCTCCCCTCCCGAGGCCTTCCTGTGTCACCTCCCCTCCCCTCCCGCCCACGTCCTGGGTCACCTCTGCTGCCCTCCCGTGGCCGTCCTGGGTAACCGCCGACCCCTCCCGCGGCTGTCCTGGGTCACCTCCACTCCCCTCCCACCGCCATCCTGTGTCACCTCCCCTCCCCTCCCACTGCCTTCCTGAGTCACCTCCCCTCCCCTCCCGCCCACGTCCTGGGTCACCTCCCCTCCCCTCCCGAGGCATTCCTGGGTCACCTCCCCTCCCCTCCCGCCCACGTCCTGGGTCACCTCTGCTGCCCTCCCGTGGCCGACCTGGGTCACCTCAGCTCCCCTCCCGCCCACATACTGCGTCACCTCTGCTGCCCTCCCGTGGCCGTCCTTGGTCACCTCCACTCCCCTCTGGCGGCTGTCCTGGGTCACCACGGCTCCCCTCCGGTGGCCGTCCTGGGTCACCTCCGCTCCCCTCCCGCCCACGTCCTGGGTCACCTCTGCTGCCCTCCCGTGGCCGTCCTGGGTCACCTCCGCTGTCCTCCCGCGGCTCTCCTGGGTCACCTCCACTCCCCTCCCACCGCCATCCTGGGTCACCTCCCCTCCCCTCCCACTGCCTTCCTGAGTCACCTCCCCTCCCCTCCTGCCCACGTCCTGGGTCACCTCCCCTCCCCTCCCGTGGCCTTCCTGGGTCACCTCCCCTCCCCTCCCGCCCACGTCCTGGGTCACCTCTGCTGCCCTCCCGTGGCCGTCCTGGGTAACCGCCGACCCCTCCCGCGGCTGTCCTGGGTCACCTCCACTCCCCTCCCGAGGCCGTCCTGGGTCACCTCCACTCCCGTCCCGCCTCCGTCCTGGGTCACCTCCGCTCCCCTCCCGCCCACGTCCTGGGTCACCTCTGCTCCCCTCCCGCGGCTGTCCTGGGTCACCTCCACTCCCCTCCGGCCTCCGTCCTGGGTAACCTCCCCTCCCCTCAAGCCCATGTTCTGGGTCACCTCTGCTGTCCTCCCGTGGCTGTCCTGGGTCACCTCCACTCCCCTCCCGCCTCTGTCCTGGGTAACCTCCCCTCCCCTCCCGAGGCCATCCTGGGTCACCTCCGCTCCCCTCCCGCGGCTGTCCTTGGTCACCTCGGCTCCCCTCCCGCGGCTGTCCTGGGTCACTCCGCTGCCCTCCCGCCGCCATCCTGGGTCACCTCCACTCCCCTCCTGCCTTCGTCCTGGGTCACCTCAGCTCCCCACCCGAGGCCGTCCTGGGTCACCTCAGCTCCCCTCCCGGGGCAGTCATGGGTCACCTCCGCTGCCCTCCCGCGGCCGTCCTGGGTCACCTCCGCTGCCCTCCCGCAGCAGTCCTGGGTCACCTCCGCTGCCCTCCCGCAGCCGTCCTTGGTCATCTCCACTCCCCTCCCGCGGCCATCCTGGGTCACCTCTGCTCCCCTCCCGTCACCGTCCTGGGGTTACCTCCGCTGCCCTCTGAGGCCATCCTGGGTCACCTCCACTGCCCCCCTGCTGCCGTACTGGGTCACCTCGGCTCCCCTCCCGCGGCTGTCCTGGGTCACTCCGCTGCCCTCCCGCCGCCATCCTGGGTCACCTCCACTCCCCTCTCGCCTTCGTCCTGGGTAACCTCCCCTCCCCTCCCGACGCTATCCTGGGTCACCTCCACTCCCCTCTCGCCTTCGTCCTGGGTAACCTCCCTTCCCCTCCCGAGGCCGTCCTGGGTCACCTCAGCTCCCCTCCCGGGGCTGTCCTGGGTCACCTCCCCTCCCCGCCGCCCACGTCCTGGGTCACCTCTGCTGCCCTCCCGTGGCCGACCTGGGTCACCTCCACTCCCCTCCCACCGCCATCCTGGGTCACCTCCCATCCCCTCCCACTGCCTTCCTGGGTCACCTCCCCTCCCCTCCCGCCGCAGTCCTGGGTCACCTCCCCTCCCCTCCTGCCCACGTCCTGGGTCACCTCCCCTCCCCTCCCGAGGCCTTCCTGTGTCACCTCCCCTCCCCTCCCGCCCACGTCCTGGGTCACCTCTGCTGCCCTCCCGTGGCCGTCCTGGGTAACCGCCGACCCCTCCCGCGGCTGTCCTGGGTCACCTCCACTCCCCTCCCACCGCCATCCTGTGTCACCTCCCCTCCCCTCCCACTGCCTTCCTGAGTCACCTCCCCTCCCCTCCTGCCCACGTCCTGGGTCACCTCCCCTCCCCTCCCGCTGCCTTCCTGGGTCACCTCCGCTCCCCTCCCGCCCACGTCCTGGGTCACCTCCGCTCCCCTCCTGCGGCAGTCTTGGGTCACCTCCACTCCACTCCCGCCTATGTCCTCGGTCACCTCCACTCCCCTCCTGCCCACGTCCTGGTCACCTCCGCTCCCCTCCCGCGGCTGTCCTGGGTCACCTCCGCTCCCTTCCGCCCACGTCCTGGGTCACCTCCGCTGCCCTCCCACTGCCATCCTGGGTCACCTCCCCTCCCCTCCCGCCCACGTCCTGGGTCACCACTCCTGCCCTCCCGTGGCCCTCCTTGGTCACCTCCGCTCCGCTCTGGCGGCTGTCCTGGGTCACCTCGGCTCCCCTCCGGTGGCCGTCCTAGGTCACCTCCGCTGCCCTCTCGCAGCAGTCCTGGGTCACCTCCCCTCCCCTCCCGCCCAAGTCCTGGGTCACCACTCCTGCCCTCCCGTGGCCCTCCTTTGTCACCTCCGCTCCCCTCTGGCGGCTGTCCTGGGTCACCTCAGCTCCCCTCCGGTGGCCGTCCTGGGTCACCTCCGCTGCCCTCCCGCAGCAGTCCTGGGTCACCAACGCTCCCCTCCCACCCACGTCCTGGGTCACCTCCGCTGCCCTCCCGCAGCAGTCCTGGGTCACCTCCACTCCCCTCCCACCGCCATCCTGGGTCACCTCCCCTCCCCGCCCACTGCCTTCCTGGGTCACCTCCCCTCCCCTCCCGCCGCAGTCCTGGGTCACCTCCCCTCCCTCCTGCCCATGTCCTGGGTCACCTCCGCTGTCCTCCCGAGGCTGTCCTGGGTCACCTCCCCTCCCCCCCCCCCGTCGCCCAAGTCCTGGGTCACCTCCCCTCCCCTCCCGAGGCCTTCCTGGGTCTCCTCCCCTCCCCTCCCGCCCACGTCCTGGGTCACCTCCGCTGCCCTCCCGTGGCTGTCCTGGGTCACCTCCCCTCCCCTCCCGCCTCAGTCCTGGGTCACCTCCACTCCCCTCCCGCCTCTGTCCTGGGTCACCTCCCCTCCCCTCCCACCTCCGTCCTGGGTCACCTCCACTACCCTCCTGCGGCAGTCCTGGGTCACCTCCCCTACCCTCCCGCGGCAGTCCTGGGTCACCTCCCCTCCCCTCCCGCGGCCGTCCTGGGTCACCTCCGCTGCCCACCCGCAGCAGTCCTGGGTAACCTCTCTTCCCCTCCCGAGGCCATCCTGGGTCCCCTCAGCTCCCCTCCGGGGGCAGTCCTGGGTCACCTCCCCTCCCCTCCCGAGGCCTTCCTGGGTCACCTCCCCTCCCCTCCCGCCCACGTCCTGGGTCACCTCTGCTGCCCTCCCGTGGCCGTCCTGGGTAACCGCCGACGCCTCCCGCGGCTGTCCTGGGTCACCTCCACTCCCCTCCCGCCTCCGTCCTGGGTCACCTCCCCTCCCCTCCCGCTGCCTTCCTGGGTCACCTCCACTCCCCTCCCGCTGCCTTCCTGGGTCACCTCCCCTCCCCTCCCGCCCACGTCCTGGGTCACCTCTGCTGCCCTCCCGTGGCCGTCCTGGGTCACCTCAGCTCCCCTCCCGCCCACATACTGCGTCACCTCTGCTGCCCTCCCGTGGCCGTCCTTGGTCACCTCCGCTCCCCTCTGGCGGCTGTCCTGGGTCACCTCGGCTCCCCTCCGGTGGCCGTCCTGGGTCACCTCCGCTGCCCTCCCTCAGCAGTCCTGGGTTACCTCCGCTCCCCTCCCGCCCACGTCCTGGGTCACCTCTGCTGCACTCCCGTGGCCGTCCTGGTTCACCTCCCCTCCCCTCCCGCTGCCTTCCTGGGTCACCTCCACTCCCCTCCCGCTGCCTTCCTGGGTCACCTCCCCTCCCCTCCCGCCCACGTCCTGGGTCACCTCTGCTGCCCTCCCGTGGCCGTCCTGGGTCACCTCAGCTCCCCTCCCGCCCACATACTGCGTCACCTCTGCTGCCCTCCCGTGGCCGTCCTTGGTCACCTCCGCTCCCCTCTGGCGGCTGTCCTGGGTCACCTCGGCTCCCCTCCGGTGGCCGTCCTGGGTCACCTCCGCTGCCCTCCCGCAGCAGTCCTGGGTTACCTCCGCTCCCCTCCCGCCCACGTCCTGGGTCACCTCTGCTGCCCTCCCGTGGCCGTCCTGGGTCACCTCCGCTGTCCTCCCGCGGCTGTCCTGGGTCACCTCCACTCCCCTCCCGCCTCTGTCCTGGGTAACCTCCCCTCCCCTCCCGCGGCCATCCTGGGTCACCACAGCTCCCCTCCCGCGGCTCTCCTGGGTCACCTCCACTCCCCTCCCGCCTCCGTCCTGGGTCACCTCCCCTCCCCTCCCGCTGCCTTCCTGGGTCACCTCCCCTCCCCTCCCGCTGCCTTCCTGGGTCACCTCCCCTCCCCTCCCGCCCACGTCCTGGGTCACCTCTGCTGCCCTCCCGTGGCCGTCCTGGGTCACCTCAGCTCCCCTCCCGCCCACATACTGCGTCACCTCTGCTGCCCTCCCGTGGCCGTCCTTGGTCACCTCCGCTCCCCTCTGGCAGCTGTCCTGGGTCACCTCGGCTCCCCTCCGTTGGCCGTCCTGGGTCACCTCCGCTCCCCTCCCGCCAACGTCCTGGGTCACCTCTGCTGCCCTCCCGTGGCCGTCCTGGGTCACCTCCGCTGTCCTCCCGCGGCTGTCCTGGGTCACCTCCACTCCCCTCCCACCGCCATCCTGGGTCACCTCCCCTCCCCTCCCGTGGCCTTCCTGGGTCACCTCCCCTCCCCTCCCGCCCACGACCTGGGTCACCTCTGCTGCCCTCTCGTGGCCGTCCTGGGTAACCGCCGACCCCTCCCGCGGCTGTCCTGGGTCACCTCCGATCCCCTCCCGGGGCTGTCCTGGGTCACCTCCACTCCATTCCCGCCTCAGTCCTGGGTCACCTCCACTCCCCTCCAGTGGCAGTCCTGGGTCACCTCCACTCCCCTCCCGCGGCCGTCCTGGGTCACCTCCCCTCCCTTCCCGCCCACGTCCTGGGTCACCTCCGCTGCCCTCCCGCAGCAGTTCTGGGTCACCTCCCCTCCCCTCCCGCTGCCTTCCTGGGTCACCTCCCCTCCTCTCCCGCCCACGTCCTGGGTCACCTCCCCTCCCCTCCCGAGGCCGTCCTGGGTCACCTACGCTGCCCTCTGCGGCCCTACTGGGTCACCTCTGCTGTCCTCCGGCGGCTGTCCTGGGTCACCTCCCCTCCCCTCCCACTGCCTTCCTGGGTCACCACCCCTCCCCTCTTGCCCATGTCCTGGGTCACCTCCGCTGTCCTCCTGAGGCTGTCCTGGGTCACCTCCCCTCCCCCCCCCCTCGCCCACGTCCTGGGTCACCTCCCCTCCCCTCCCGCTGCCTTCCTGGGTCACCTCCCCTCCCCTCCCGCTGCCTTCCTGGGTCACCTCTGCTCCCCTCCCGCCCACGTCCTGGGTCACCTCTGCTGCCCTCCCGTGGCCATCCTGGGTCACCTCCGCTCCCGTCCCGCCCACGTCCTGGGTCACCTCCGCTGCCCTCCCACTGCCATCCTGGGTCACCTCCCCTCTCCTCCCGCTGTCATCCTGGGTCACCTCCCCTCCCCTCCCGCCCACGTCCTGGGTCACCACTGCTGCCCTCCCGTGGCCGTCCTTGGTCACCTCCGCTCCCCTCTGGCGGCCGTCCTGGGTCACCTCGGCTCCCCTCTGGTGGCCGTCCTGGGTCACCTCCGCTGCCCTCCCGCAGCAGTCCTGGGTCAACTCCCCTCCCCTCCCGCGGCCGTCCTGGGTCACCTCCACTCCCCTCCCGCCTCCGTCCGGGGTCACCTCCTCTCCCCTCCCGCGGCAGTCCTGGGTCACCTCCCCTCACCTCCCGCCCACGTCCTGGGTCACCTCTGCTACCCTCCCGTTGCCGTCCCGGGTCACCTCCTCTCCCCTCCCGCGGCAGTCCTGGGTCACCTCCCCTCCCCTCCCGCCCACGTCCTGGGTCACCTCTGCTACCCTCCCGTGGCCGTCCTGGGTCACCTCCGCTCCCCTCCCGCGGCCGTCCTGGGTCACCTCCACTCCCCTCCCGTGGCCATCCAGGGTCACCTCCCCTCTCCTCCCGCTGCAGTCCTGGGTCACCTCTGCTACCCTCCCGTGGCCGTCCTGGGTCACCTCCGCTGTCCTCCCGCGGCTGTCCTGGGTCACCTCCACTCCCCTCCCGCCTCTGTCCTGGGTAACCTCCCCTCCCCTCCCGCGGCCATCCTGGGTCACCACAGCTCCCCTCCCGCCCACGTCCTGGGTCACCTTCCCTCCCCTCCAGCCGCCATCCTGGGTCACCTCCCCTCCCCTCTGGCTGCAGTCCTGGGTCACCTCCCCTCCCCTCCTGCCCAGGTCCTGGGTCACCTGTGCTGCCGTCCTGTGACCGTCCTGGGTCACCTCCACTCCCTTCCGGCCTCCGTCCTGGGTCACCTCCACTCCCCTCCCGTGGCAGTTCTGGGTCACCTCCACTCCCCTCCCGCCTCTGTCCTGGGTCACCTCCGCTCCCCTCCCGCCCACGTCCTGGGTCACCTCCGCTCCCCTCCCGCGGCATTCCTGAGTCACCTCCACTCCACTCCCGCCTACGTCCTCGGTCACCTCCACTCCCCTCCTGCCCACGTCCTGGTCACCTCCGCTCCCCTCCCGCGGCTGTCCTGGGTCACCTCCGTTCCCTTCCCGCCCACGTCCTGGGTCACCTCCGCTGCCCTCCCACTGCCATCCTGGGTCACCTCCCCTCCCCTCCCGCCCATGTCCTGGGTCACCTCTGCTGCCCTCCCGCGGCCGCCCTGGGTCACCTCCGCTGCCCTCCGGCAGCAGTCCTGGGTCACCTCCACTCCCCTCCCAAGGCAGTCCTGGGTCACCTCCGCTCCCCTCCCGCCCATGTCCTGGGTCACCTCAGCTCCCCTCCCGCCGCCATCCTGGGTAACCTCCCCTCCCCTCCCGCCCACGTCCTGGGTCACCTCCCCTCCCTTCCAGCCGCCATCCTGGGTCACCTCCCCTCCCCTCTGGCTGCAGTCTTGGGTCACCTCCCCTCCCCTCCTGCCCAGGTCCTGGGTCACTTGTGCTGCCGTCCTGTGACCGTCCTGGGTCACCTCCACTCCCTTCAGGCCTCCGTCCTGGGTCACCTCAACTCCCCTCCCGTGGCAGTCCTGGGTCACCTCCACTCCCTTCCCGCCTCTGTCCTGGGTCACCTCCGCTCCCCTCCCGCCCACGTCCTGGGTCACCTCCGCTCCCCTCCTGTCCAGGACCTGGGTCACCTCTGCTGTCCTCCCGCGGCTGTCCTTGGTCACCTCCACTCCCCCCCCCGCAGCCGTCCTGGGTCACCTCCACTCCCCTCCCGCGGCCGTCCTGCGTCACCTCCACTCCCCTCCCGCCTCTGTCCTGGGTCACCTCCCCTCCCCTCCCGCTTCTGTCCTGGGTCACCTCCCCTCCCCTCCCGTCCATGTCCTGGGGCACCTCTGCTGCCCTCCCGCGGCAGTCCTGGGTCACCTCCCCTCCCCTCCCGCCCATGTCCTGGGTCACCTCCGCTGTCCTCCCGCGGCTGTCCTGGGTCACCTCCACTCCCCTCCCACCGCCATCCTGGGTCACCTCCCCTCCCCTCCCGCTGCCTTCCTGGGTCACCTCCCCTCCCCTCCCGCTGCCGTCCTGGGTCACCTCCCCTCCCCTCCCGCCCACGTCCTGGGTCACCTCTGCTGCCCTCCCGTGGCCGTCCTGGGTCACCTCAGCTCCCCTCCCCCCCACATACTGCGTCACCTATGCTGCCCTCCCGTGGCCGTCCTGGGTCACATCCGCTCCCCTCCCGTGGCTGTCCTGTGTCACCTCCCCTCCTCTCCCGCCTCAGTCCTGGGTCACCTCCACTCCCCTCCCGCCTCTGTCCTGGGTCACCTCCCCTCCCCTCCCGCCTCCATCCTGGGTCACCCCCACTACCCTCCCGCGGCAGTCCTGGGTCACGTCCCCTCCCCTCCCGCGGCAGTCCTGGGTCACCTCCCCTCCCCTCCCGCGGCCGTCCTGGGTCACCTCCGCTGCCCACCCGTAGCAGTCCTGGGTAACCTCTCTTCCCCTCCCGAGGCCGTCCTGGGTCACCTCAGCTCCCATCCCGGGGCAGTCCTGGGTCACCTCCCCTCCCCTCCCGCTGCCTTCCAGGGTCACCTCCCCTCCCCTCCTGCCCACGTCCTGGGTCACCTCCCCTCCCCTCCCAAGGCATTCCTGGGTCACCTCCCCTCCCCTCCCGCCCACGTCCTGGGTCACCTCTGCTGCCCTCCCGTGGCCGTCCTGGGTAACCGCCGACCCCTCCCGCGGCTGTGCTGGGTCACCTCCACTCCCCTCCCGCCTCCTTCCTGGGTCACCTCCCCTCCCCTCCCGCTGCCTTCCTGGGTCACCTCCCCTCCCCTCCCGCCCACGTCCTGGGTCACCTCTGCTGCCCTCCCGTGGCCGTCCTGGGTAACCGCCGACCCCTCCAGCGGCTGTCCTGGGTCACCTCCCCTCCCCTCCCGCTGCCTTCCTGGGTCACCTCCCCTCCCCTCCCGCTGCCTTCCTGGGTCACCTCCGCTCCCCTCCCGCCCACGTCCTGGGTCACCTCCGCTCCCCTCCCGCGGCAGTCTTGGGTCACCTCCACTCCACTCCCGCCTATGTCCTCGGTCACCTCCACTCCCCTCCTGCCCACGTCCTGGTCACCTCCGCTCCCCTCCCGCGGCTGTCCTGGGTCACCTCCGCTCCCTTCCGCCCACGTCCTGGGTCACCTCCGCTGCCCTCCCACTGCCATCCTGGGTCACCTCCCCTCCCCTCCCGCCAACGTCCTGGGTCACCACTCCTGCCCTCCCGTGGCCCTCCTTGGTCACCTCCGCTCCCCTCTGGCGGCTGTCCTGGGTCACCTCGGCTCCCCTCCGGTGGCCGTCATAGGTCACCTCCGCTGCCCTCTCGCAGCAGTCCTGGGTCACCTCCCCTCCCCTCCCGCCCAAGTCCTGGGTCACCACTCCTGCCCTCCCGTGGCCCTCCTTGGTCACCTCCGCTCCCCTCTGGCGGCTGTCCTGGGTCACCTCGGCTCCCCTCCGGTGGCCGTCCTGGGTCACCTCCGCTGCCCTCCCGCAGCAGTCCTGGGTCACCTCCGCTCCCCTCCCACCCACGTCCTGGGTCACCTCCGCTGCCCTCCCGCAGCAGTCCTGGGTCACCTCCACTCCCCTCCCACCGCCATCCTGGGTCACCTCCCCTCCCCGCCCACTGCCTTCCTGGGTCACCTCCCCTCCCCTCCCGCCGCAGTCCTGGGTCACCTCCCCTCCCTCCTGCCCATGTCCTGGGTCACCTCCGCTGTCCTCCCGAGGCTGTCCTGGGTCACCTCCCCTCCCCCCCCCCCCCGTCGCCCAAGTCCTGGGTCACCTCCCCTCCCCTCCCGAGGCCTTCCTGGGTCTCCTCCCCTCCCCTCCCGCCCACGTCCTGGGTCACCTCCGCTGCCCTCCCGTGGCTGTCCTGGGTCACCTCCCCTCCCCTCCCGCCTCAGTCCTGGGTCACCTCCACTCCCCTCCCGCCTCTGTCCTGGGTCACCTCCCCTCCCCTCCCACCTCCGTCCTGGGTCACCTCCACTACCCTCCCGCGGCAGTCCTGGGTCACCTCCCCTACCCTCCCGCGGCAGTCCTGGGTCACCTCCCCTCCCCTCCCGCGGCCGTCCTGGGTCACCTCCGCTGCCCACCCGCAGCAGTCCTGGGTAACCTCTCTTCCCCTCCCGAGGCCATCCTGGGTCACCTCAGCTCCCCTCCGGGGGCAGTCCTGGGTCACCTCCCCTCCCCTCCCGAGGCCTTCCTGGGTCACCTCCCCTCCCCTCCCGCCCACGTCCTGGGTCACCTCTGCTGCCCTCCCGTGGCCGTCCTGGGTAACCGCCGACGCCTCCCGCGGCTGTCCTGGGTCACCTCCACTCCCCTCCCGCCTCCGTCCTGGGTCACCTCCCCTCCCCTCCCGCTGCCTTCCTGGGTCACCTCCCCTCCCCTCCCGCTGCCTTCCTGGGTCACCTCCCCTCCCCTCCCGCCCACGTCCTGGGTCACCTCTGCTGCCCTCCCGTGGCCGTCCTGGGTCACCTCAGCTCCCCTCCCGCCCACATACTGCGTCACCTCTGCTGCCCTCCCGTGGCCGTCCTTGGTCACCTCCGCTCCCCTCTGGCAGCTGTCCTGGGTCACCTCGGCTCCCCTCCGGTGGCCGTCCTGGGTCACCTCCGCTGCCCTCCCGCAGCAGTCCTGGGTTACCTCCGCTCCCCTCCCGCCCACGTCCTGGGTCACCTCTGCTGCCCTCCCGTGGCCGTCCTGGGTCACCTCAGCTCCCCTCCCGCCCACATACTGCGTCACCTCTGCTGCCCTCCCGTGGCCGTCATTGGTCACCTCCGCTCCCCTCTGGCGGCTGTCCTAGGTCACCTCGGCTCCCCTCCGGTGGCCGTCCTGGGTCACCTCCGCTGCCCTCCCGCAGCAGTCCTGGGTTACCTCCGCTCCCCTCCCGCCCACGTCCTGGGTCACCTCTGCTGCCCTCCCGTGGCCGTCCTGGGTCACCTCCGCTGTCCTCCCGCGGCTGTCCTGGGTCACCTCCACTCCCCTCCCGCCTCTGTCCTGGGTAACCTCCCCTCCCCTCCCGCGGCCATCCTGGGTCACCACAGCTCCCCTCCCGCCCACGTCCTGGGTCACCTCCCCTCCCCTCCAGCCGCCATCCTGGGTCACCTCCCCTCCCCTCTGGCTGCAGTCCTGGGTCACCTCCCCTCCCCTCCTGCCCAGGTCCTGGGTCATATGTGCTGCCGTCCTGTGACCGTCCTGGGTCACCTCCACTCCCTTCCGACCTCCGTCCTGGGTCACCTCCACTCCCCTCCCGAGGCCGTCCTGGGTCACCTCAGCTCCCCTCCCCCCCACATACTGCGTCACCTCTGCTGCCCTCCCGTGGCCGTCCTGGGTCACATCGCTCCCCTCCCGTGGCTGTCCTGGGTCACCTCCCATCCCCTCCCGCCTCAGTCCTGGGTCACCTCCACTCCCCTCCCGCCTCTGTCCTGGGTCACCTCCCCTCCCCTCCCGCCTCCGTCCTGGGTCACCTCCACTACCCTCCCGCGGCAGTCCTGGGTCACCTCCCCTCCCCTCC
Organism: Vulpes vulpes; assembly: GCF_048418805.1. Lineage (NCBI taxonomy): Eukaryota > Metazoa > Chordata > Mammalia > Carnivora > Canidae > Vulpes > Vulpes vulpes. The sequence continues at coordinate 2,279,045 of NW_027325669.1, forward strand.
CGAGGCCTTCCTGTGTCACCTCCCCTCCCCTCCCGCCCACGTCCTGGGTCACCTCTGCTGCCCTCCCGTGGCCGTCCTGGGTCACATCCACTCCCCTCCCGTGGCTGTCCTGGGTCACCTCCCCTCCTCTCCCGCCTCACTCCTGGGTCACCTCCACTCCCCTCCCGCCTCTGTCCTGGGTCACCTCCCCTCCCCTCCCGCCTCCGTCCTGGGTCACCTCCACTACCCTCCCGCGGCAGTCCTGGGTCACCTCCCCTCCCCTCCCGCGGCAGTCCTGGGTCACCTCCCCTCCCTCCCGCGGCCGTCCTGGGTCACCTCTGCTGCCCACCCGTAGCAGTCCTGGGTAACCTCTCTTCCCCTCCCGAGGCCATCCTGGGTCACCTCAGCGCCCCTCCCGGGGCAGTCCTGGGTCACCTCCCCTACCCTCCCGCTGCCTTCCAGGGTCACCTCCCCTCCCCTCCCGCCCACGTCCTGGGTCACCTCCCCTCCCCTCCCGAGGCCTTCCTGGGTCACCTCCCCTCCCCTCCCGCCCACGTCCTGGGTCACCTCTGCTGCCCGCCCGTGGCCGTCCTGGGTAACCGCCGACCCCTCCCGCGGCTCTCCTGGGTCACCTCCACTCCCCTCCCGCCTCCGTCCTGGGTCACCTCCCCTCCCCTCCCGCTGCCTTCCTGGGTCACCTCCCCTCCCCTCCCGCTGCCTTCCTGGGTCACCTCCCCTCCCCTCCCGCCCACGTCCTGGGTCACCTCTGCTGCCCTCCCGTGGCCGTCCTGGGTCACCTCAGCTCCCCTCCCGCCCACATACTGCGTCACCTCTGCTGCCCTCCCGTGGCCGTCCTTGGTCACCTCCGCTCCCCTCTGGCAGCTGTCCTGGGTCACCTCGGCTCCCCTCCGTTGGCCGTCCTGGGTCACCTCCGCTCCCCTCCCGCCAATGTCCTGGGTCACCTCTGCTGCCCTCCCGTGGCCGTCCTGGGTCACCTCCGCTGTCCTCCCGCGGCTGTCCTGGGTCACCTCCACTCCCCTCCCACCGCTATCCTGGGTCACCTCCCCTCCCCTCCCACTGCCTTCCTGAGTCACCTCCCCTCCCCTCCTGCCCACGTCCTGGGTCACCTCCCCTCCCCTCCCGTGGCCTCCTGGGTCACCTCCCCTCCCCTCCCGCCCACGTCCTGGGTCACCTCTGCTGCCCTCCCGTGGCCGTCCTGGGTAACCGCCGACCCCTCCCGCGGCTGTCCTGGGTCACCTCCACTCCCCTCCCGCCTCCGTCCTGGGTCACCTCCACTCCCCTCCCGCCGCTGTCTTGGGTCAGCTCCACTCCCCTCCCGCCTCCGTCCTGGGTCATCTCCGCTCCCCTCCCGCCCATGTCCTGGGTCACCTCCGCTCCCCTCCCGCCCACGTCCTGGGTCCCCTTGCTCCCCTCCCGCGGCTGTCCTGGGTCACCTCCACTCCCCTCTGGCCTCCGTCCTGGGTAACCTCCCCTCCCCTCCCGCCCATGTCCTGCATCACCTCCGCTGTCCTCCCGCGGCTGTCCTGGGTCACCTCCACTCCCCTCCCGCCTCTGTCCTGGGTAACCTCCCCTCCCCTCCCGCGTCCATCCTGGGTCACCACAGCTCCCCTCCCGCCCACGTCCTGGGTCACCTTCCCTCCCCTCCAGCCGCCATCCTGGGTCACCTCCCCTCCCCTCTGGCTGCAGTCCTGGGTCACCTCCCCTCCCCTCCTGCCCAGGTCCTGGGTCACCTGTGCTGCCGTCCTGTGACCGTCCTGGGTCACCTCCACTCCCTTCCGGCCACCGTCCTGGGTCACCTCCACTCCCCTCCCGTGGCAGTCCTGGGTCACCTCCACTCCCCTCCCGCCTCTGTCCTGGGTCACCTCCGCTCCCCTCCCGCCCACGTCCTGGGTCACCTCCGCTCCCCTCCTGCCCAGGACCTGGGTCACCTCTGCTGTCCTCCCGCGGCTGTCCTTGGTCACCTCCACTCCCCTCCCGCAGCCGTCCTGTGTCACCTCCACTCCCCTCCCGCCTCTGTCCTGGGTCACCTCCCCTCCCCTCCCGCTTCTGTCCTGGGTCACCTCCCCTCCCCTCCCGTCCATGTCCTGGGGCACCTCTGCTGCCCTCCCGTGGCAGTCCTGGGTCACCTCCCCTCCCCTCCCGCCCATGTCCTGGGTCACCTCCGCTGTCCTCCCGCGGCTGTCCTGGGTCACCTCCACTCCCCTCCCACCGCCATCCTGGGTCACCTCCCCTCCCCTCCCACTGCCTTCCTGGTTCACCTCCCCTCCCCTCCTGCCCATGTCCTGGGTCACCTCCGCTGTCCTCCCGAGGCTGTCCTGGGTCACCTCCCCTCCCCCCCCCCTCGCCCACGTCCTGGGTCACCTCCCCTCCCCTCCCGCTGCCTTCCTGGGTCACCTCCCCTCCCCTCCCGCTGCCTTCCTGGGTCACCTCTGCTCCCCTCCCGCCCACGTCCTGGGTCACCTCTGCTGCCCTCCCGTGGCCGTCCTGGGTCCCCTCAGCCTCCCTCCCACCCACATACTGCGTCACCTCTGCTGCCCTGCCGTGGCCGTCCTGGGTCACCTCCGCTGCCCTCCCACTGCCATCCTGGGTCACCTCCCCTCCCCTCCCGCCCACGTCCTGGGTCACCACTCCTGCCCTCCCGTGGCCGTCCTTGGTCACCTCCGCTCCCCTCTGGCGGCTGTCCTGGGTCACCTCGGCTCCCCTCCGGTGGCCGTCCTGGGTCACCTCCGCTGCCCTCTCGCAGCAGTCCTGGGTCACCTCCGCTCCCGTCCCGCCCACGTCCTGGGTCACATCCGCTGCCCTCCCACTGCCATCCTGGGTCACCTCCCCTCTCCTCCCGCTGCCATCCTGGGTCACCTCCCCTCCCCTCCCGCCCACGTCCTGGGTCACCACTGCTGCCCTCCCGTGGCCGTCCTTGGTCACCTCCGCTCCCCTCTGGCGGCCGTCCTGGGTCACCTCGGCTCCCCTCCGGTGGCCGTCCTGGGTCACCTCCGCTGCCCTCCCGCAGCAGTCCTGGGTCAACTCCCCTCCCCTCCCGCGGCCGTCCTGGGTCACCTCCACTCCCCTCCCGCCTCCGTCCGGGGTCACCTCCTCTCCCCTCCCGCGTCAGTCCTGGGTCACCTCCCCTCCCCACCCGCCCACGTCCTGGGTCACCTCTGCTACCCTCCCGTGGCCGTCCGGGGTCACCTCCTCTCCCCTCCCGCCCATGTCCTGGGTCACCTCCCCTCCCCTCCCGAGGCCTTCCTGGGTCACCTCCCCTCCCCTCCCGCCCACGTCCTGGGTCACCTCCGCTGCCCACCCGCAGCAGTCCTGGGTAACCTCTCTTCCCCTCCCGAGGCCGTCCTGGGTCACCTCAGCTCCCCTCCCGGGGCAGTCCTGGGTCACCTCCCCTCCCCTCCCGCTGCCTTCCAGGGTCACCTCCCCTCCCCTCCCGCCCACGTCCTGGGTCACCTCCCCTCCCCTCCCGAGGCCTTCCTGGGTCACCTCCCCTCCCCTCCCGCCCACGTCCTGGGTCACCTCTGCTGCCCTCCCGTGGCCGTCCTGGGTCACCTCCGCTGTCCTCCCGCGGCTGTCCTGGGTCACCTCCACTCCCCTCCCGCCTCTGTCCTGGGTAACCTACCCTCCCCTCCCGCGGCCATCCTGGGTCACCACAGCTCCCCTCCTGCCCACGTCCTGGGTCACCTCCCCTCCCCTCCAGCCGCCATCCTGGGTCACCTCCCCTCCCCTCTGGCTGCAGTCCTGGGTCACCTCCCCTCCCCTCCTGCCCAGGTCCTGGGTCACCTGTGCTGCCGTCCTGTGACCGTCCTGGGTCACCTCCACTCCCTTCCGGCCTCCGTCCTGGGTCACCTCCACTCCCCTCCCAAGGCCGTCCTGGGTCACCTCAGCTCCCCTCCCCCCACATACTGCGTCACCTCTGCTGCCCTCCCGTGGCCATCCTGGGTCACATCCGCTCCCCTCCCGTGGCTGTCCTGGGTCACCTCCCATCCCCTCCCGCCTCAGTCCTGGGTCACCTCCACTCCCCTCCCGCCTCTGTCCTGGGTCACCTCCCCTCCCCTCCCGCCTCCGTCCTGGGTCACCTCCACTACCCTCCCGCGGCAGTCCTGGGTCACCTCCCCTCCCCTCCCGCGGCAGTCCTGGGTCACCTCCCCTCCCCTCCCGCCCACGTCCTGGGTCACCTCCCCTCCCCTCCCGCCCACGTCCTGGGTCACCTCCCCTCCCCTCCCGAGGCCTTCCTGGGTCACCTCCGCTCCCCTCCCGCCCACGTCCTGGGTCCCCTTGCTCCCCTCCCGCAGCTGTCCTGGGTCACCTCCACTCCCCTCTGGCCTCCGTCCTGGGTAACCTCCCCTCCCCTCCCGCCCACGTCCTGGGTCACCTCCCCTCCCCTCCAGCCGCCATCCTGGGTCACCTCCCCTCCCCTCTGGCTGCAGTCCTGGGTCACGTCCCCTCCCCTCCTGCCCAGGTCCTGGGTCACCTGTGCTGCCGTCCTGTGACCGTCCTGGGTCACCTCCACTCCCTTCAGGCCTCCATCCTGGGTCACCTCCACTCCCCTCCCGTGGCAGTCCTGGGTCACCTCCACTCCCCTCCCGCCTCTGTCCTGGGTCACCTCCGCTCCCCTCCCGCGCACGTCCTGGGTCACCTCCGCTCCCCTCCTGCCCAGGACCTGGGTCACCTCTGTTGTCCTCCCGCGGCTGTCCTTGGTCACCTCCACTCCCCTCCCGCAGCCGTCCTGGGTCACCTCCACTCCCCTCGCGCGGCCGTCCTGCGTCACCTCCACTCCCCTCCCGCCTCTGTCCTGGGTCACCTCCCCTCCCCTCCCGCTGCTGTCCTGGGTCACCTCCCCTCCCCTCCCGTCCATGTCCTGGGGCACCTCTGCTGCCCTCCCGCGGCAGTCCTGGGTCACCTCCCCTCCCCTCCCGCCCATGTCCTGGGTCACCTCCGCTGTCCTCCCGCGGCTGTCCTGGGTCACCTCCACTCCCCTCCCACCGCCATCCTGGGTCACCTCCCCTCCCCTCCCACTGCCTTCCTGGGTCACCTCCCCTCCCCTCACACTGCCTTCCTGAGTCACCTCCCCTCCCCTCCCGCCCCAGTCCTGGGTCACCTCCCCTCCCCTCCTGCCCATGTCCTGGGTCACCTCCGCTGTCCTCCCGAGGCTGTCGTGGGTCACCTCCCCTCCCCCACCCCCCGCCCACGTCCTGGGTCACCTCCCCTCCCCTCCCGCTGCCTTCCTGGGTCACCTCCCCTCCCCTCCCGAGGCCTTCCTGTGTCACCTCCCCTCCCCTCCCGCCCACGTCCTGGGTCACCTCTGCTGCCCTCCCGTGGCCGTCCTGGGTAGCCGCCGACCCCTCCCGCGGCTGTCCTGGGTCACCTCCACTCCCCTCCCGCTTCCGTCCTGGGTCACCTCCACTCCCCTCCCGCCGCTGTCTTGGGTCAGCTCCACTCCCCTCCCGCCTCCGTCCTGGGTCATCTCCGCTCCCCTCCCGCCCATGTCCTGGGTCACCTCCGCTCCCCTCCCGCCCACGTCCTGGGTCCCCTGCTCCCCTCCCGCGGCTGTCCTGGGTCACCTCCACTCCCCTCTGGCCTCCGTCCTGGGTAACCTCCCCTCCCCTCTGGCTGCAGTCCTGGGTCACCTCCCCTCCCCACCTGCCCAGGTCCTGGGTCACCTGTGCTGCCGTCCTGTGACCGTCCTGGGTCACCTCCACTCCCTTCAGGCCTCCGTCCTGGGTCACCTCCACTCCCCTCCCGTGGCAGTCCTGGGTCACCTCCACTACCCTCCCGCCTCTGTCCTGGGTCACCTCCGCTCCCCTCCCGCCCACGTCCTGGGTCACCTCCGCTCCCCTCCTGCCCAGGACCTGGGTCACCTCTGCTGTCCTCCCGCGGCTGTCCTTGGTCACCTCCACTCCCCTCCCGCAGCCGTCCTGGGTCACCTCCACTCCCCTCCCGCCCGCGTCCTGGGTCACCTCTGCTGCCCTCCCGTGGCCGTCCTGGGTCACCTCAGCTCCCCTCCCCCCACATACTGCGTCACCTCTGCTGCCCTCCCGTGGCCGTCCTGGGTCACATCCGCTCCCCTCCCGTGGCTGTCCTGGGTCACCTCCCATCCCCTCCCGCCTCAGTCCTGGGTCACCTCCACTCCCCTCCCGCCTCTGTCCTGGGTCACCTCCCCTCCCCTCCTGCCTCCGTCCTGAGTCACCTCCACTACCCTCCCGCAGCAGTCCTGGGTCACCTCCCCTCCCCTCCCGCGGCAGTCCTGGGTCACCTCCCCTCCCCTCCCGCGGCCGACCTGGGTCACCTCCGCTGCCCACCCGCAGCAGTCCTGGTTAACCTCTCTTCCCCTCCCGAGGCCGTCCTGGGTCACCTCAGCTCCCCTCCCGGGGCAGTCCTGGGTCACCTCCCCTCCCCTCCCGCTGCCTTCCAGGGTCACCTCCCCTCCCCTCCTGCCCACGTCCTGGGTCACCTCCCCTCCCCTCCCGAGGCCTTCCTGAGTCACCTCCCCTCCCCTCCCGCCCACGTCCTGGGTCACCCCTGCTGCCCTCCCGTGGCCGTCCTGGGTAACCGCCGACCCCTCCCGAGGCTGTCCTGGGTCACTCCGCTGCCCTCCTGCTGCCATCCTGGGTCACCTCCACTCCCCTCTCGCCTTCGTCCTGGGTAACCTCCCCTCCCCTCCCGCGGCCGTCCTGGGTCACCTCCGCTGCCCTCCCAGGAGTCCTGGGTCACCTTCGCTGCCCTCCCGCGACCGTCCTGGGTCACATCCGCTGCCCTCTCGCAGCAGTCCTGGGTAACCTCCCTTCCCCTCCCGAGGCCGTCCTGGGTCACCTCAGCTCCCCTCCCGGGGCAGTCCTGGGTCACCTCCCCTCCCCGCCGCCCACGTCCTGGGTCACCTCTGCTGCCCTCCCGTGGCCGTCCTGGGTCACCTCCACTCCCCTCCCAACGCCATCCTGGGTCACCTCCCATCCCCTCCCACTGCCTTCCTGGGTCACCTCCCCTCCCCTCCCGCCGCAGTCCTGGGTCACCTCCCCTCCCCTCCTGCCCACGTCCTGGGTCACCTCCCCTCCCCTCCCGAGGCCTTCCTGTGTCACCTCCCCTCCCCTCCCGCCCACGTCCTGGGTCACCTCTGCTGCCCTCCCGTGGCCGTCCTGGGTAACCGCCGACCCCTCCCGCGGCCGTCCTGGGTCACCTCCGCTGCCCACCCGCAGCAGTCCTGGGTAACCTCTCTTCCCCTCCCGAGGCCGTCCTGTGTCACCTCAGCTACCCTCCCGGGGCAGTCCTGGGTCACCTCCCCTCCCCTCCCGCTGCCTTCCAGGGTCACCTCCCCTCCCCTCCCGCCCACGTCCTGGGTCACCTCCCCTCCCCTCCCGCCCACGTCCTGGGTCACCTCTGCTGCCCTCCCGTGGCCGTCCTGGGTAACCGCCGACCCCTCCCGCGGCTGTCCTGGGTCACCTCCACTCCCCTCCCGCCTCCGTCCTGGGTCACCTCCACTCCCCTCCCGCCGCTGTCTTGGGTCAGCTCCACTCCCCTCCCGCCTCCGTCCTGGGTCATCTCCGCTCCCCTCCCGCCCAATACCTGGGTCACCTCCGCTCCCCTCCCGCCCACGTCCTGGGTCACCTCTGCTGCCCTCCCGCGGCAGTCCTGGGACACCTCCGCTCCCCTCCCATGGCCATCCTGGGTCACCTCCCCTCCCCTCCCGCCCATGTCCTGGGTCACCTCCGATCCCCTCCCGGGGCTGTCCTGGGTCACCTCCACTCCCTTCCCGCCTCAGTCCTGGGTCACCTCCACTCCCCTCCAGTGGCAGTCCTGGGTCACCTCCGCTCCCCTCCCGCCCACGTCCTGGGTCACCTCTGCTCCCCTCCCGCGGCTGTCCTGGGTCACCTCCACTCCCCTCAGGCCTCCGTCCTGGGTAACCTCCCCTCCCCTCCCGCCCATGTTCTGGGTCACCTCTGCTGTCCTCCCGTGGCTGTCCTGGGTCACCTCCACTCCCCTCCCGCCTCTGTCCTGGGTAACCTCCCCTCCCCTCCCGAGGCCATCCTGGGTCACCTCAGCTCCCCTCCCGAGGCCGTCCTGGGTCACCTCAGCTCCCCTCCCGGGGCAGTCCTGTGTCACCTCCGCTGCCCTCCCGCGGCCTTCCTGGGTCACCTCCGCTGCCCTCCCACAGCAGTCCTGGGTCACCTCCACTCCCCTCCCGCGGCCATTCTGGGTCACCTCTGCTCCCCTCCTGTCACCGTCCTGGGGTTACCTCTGCTGCCCTCTGAGGCCATCCTGCGTCACCTCCGCTGCCCCCCTGCTGCTGTCCTGGGTCACCTCCGCTGCCCTCTCAGGAGTCCTGGGTCACCTTCACTGCCCTCCCGCGACCGTCCTGGGTCACCTCCGCTGCCCTCCCGCGGCCGTCCTGGGTCACCTCCGCTGCCCTCCCGCAGCAGTCCTGGGTCACCTCCGCTCCGCTCCCGCCCACTTCCTGGGTCACCTCCGCTCCCCTCCCGCCCACGTCCTGGGTCACCTCCGCTCCCCTCCCGCCCACGTGCTGGGTCACCTCCGCTCCCCTCCCTTGGCCATCCTGGGTCACCTCCACTCCCCTCTGCGGCCATCCTGGGTCACCTCTGCTCCCCTCCCGTCACCGTCCTGGGATTACCTCCGCTGCCCTCTGAGGCCGTCCTGGGTCACATCCGCTGCCCCCCTGCTTCTGTCCTGGGTCACTCCGCTGCCCTCCCGCCGCCATCGTGGGTCACCTCCACTCCCCTCCCGCCTTCGTCCTGGGTAACCTCTCCTCCCCTCCCGCGGCCATCCTGGGTCACCTCCGCTGCCCTCCCGCAGCAGTCCTGGGTCACCTCCGCTGTCCTCCCGCGGCTGTCGTGGGTCACCTCCACTCCCCTCCCCCCTCTGTCCTGGGTAACCTCCCCTCCCCTCCCGGGGCCATCCTAGGTCACCTCAGCTCCCCTCCCGCCCACGTCCTGGGTCACCTCCCCTCCCCTCCAACCGCCATCCTGGGTCACCTCCCCTCCCCTCTGGCTGCAGTCCTGGGTCACCTCCCCTCCCCTCCTGCCCAGGTCCTGGGTCACCTGTGCTCCGTCCTGTGACCGTCCTGGGTCACCTCCACTCCCTTCCGGCCTCCATCCTGGGTCACCTCCACTCCCCTCCCGTGGCAGTCCTGGGTCACCTCCACTCCCCTCCCGCCTCTGTCCTGGGTCACCTCCGCTCCCCTCCCGCCCATGTCCTGGGTCACCTCCCCTCCCCTCCTGCCCAGGACCTGGGTCACCTCTGCTGTCCTCCCGCGGCTGTCCTTGGTCACCTCCACTCCCCTCCTGCGGCTGTCCTGGGTCACCTCCACTCCCCTCCCGCCTCTGTCCTGGGTCACCTCCCCTCCCCTCCGCCCACGTCGTGGGGCACCTCTGCTGCCCTCCCGTGGCTGTCCTGGGTCACCTCCGCTCCCCTCCCGCGGCTGTCCTGGGTCACCTCCACTCCCCTCCCGCCTCCATCCTGGGTAACCTCCCCTCCCCTCCCGCTGCTGTCCTGGGTCACCTCCCCTCCCCTCCCGCCCACGTCGTGGGGCACCTCTGCTGCCCTCCCGTGGCTGTCCTGGGTCACCTCTGCTGCCCTCCCGTGGCCGTCCTGGGTCACCTCCACTACCCTCCCGCGGCAGTCCTGGGTCACCTCCACTCCCCTCCCGCGTACGTCCTGGGTCACCGCCGCTTCCCTCCCGCGGCTGTCCTGGGTCACCTCGGCTCCCCTACAGTGGCCCTCCTGGGTCACCTCCGCTCCCCTCCCGCCCACGTCCTGGGTCACCTCCGCTCCCCTCCCGCGGCAGTCCTGGGTCACCTCCACTCCACTCCCGCCTACGTCCTCGGTCACCTCCCCTCCCCTCCTGCCCATGTCCTGCGTCACCTCCGCTGTCCTCCCGCGGCTGTCCTGGGTCACCTCCACTCCCCTCCCGCCTCTGTCCTGGGTAACCTCCCCTCCCCTCCCGCGGCCATCCTGGGTCACCACAGCTCCCCTCCCGCCCACGTCCTGGGTCACCTTCCCTCCCCTCCAGCCGCCATCCTGGGTCACCTCCCCTCCCCTCTGGCTGCAGTCCTGGGTCACCTCCCCTCCCCTCCTGCCCAGGTCCTGGGTCACCTGTGCTGCCGTCCTGTGACCGTCCTGGGTCACCTCCACTCCCTTCCGGCCTCCGTCCTGGGTCACCTCCACTCCCCTCCCGTGGCAGTCCTGGGTCACCTCCACTCCCCTCCCGCCTCCGTCCTGGGTCACCTCCACTCCCCTCCCGCCGCTGTCTTGGGTCAGCTCCACTCCCCTCCCGCCTCCGTCCTGGGTCATCTCCGCTCCCCTCCCGCCCATGTCCTGGGTCACCTCCGCTCCCCTCCCGCCCACGTCCTGGGTCCCCTTGCTCCCGTCCCGCGGCTGTCCTGGGTCACCTCCACTCCCCTCTGGCCTCCGTCCTGGGTAACCTCCCCTCCCCTCCGCGGCCATCCTGGGTCACCTCCGCTGTCCTCCCGCGGCTGTCCTGGGTCACCTCCACTCCCCTCCCGCCTCTGTCCTGGGTAACCTTCCCTCCCCTCCCGCGGCCATCCTGGGTCACCACAGCTCCCCTTCCGCCCACGTCCTGGGTCACCTTCCCTCCCCTCCAGCCGCCATCCTGGGTCACCTCCCCTCCCCTCTGGCTGCAGTCCTGGGTCACCTCCCCTCCCCTCCTGCCCAGGTCCTGGGTCACCTGTGCTGCCGTCCTGTGACCGTCCTGGGTCACCTCCACTCCCTTCCGGCCTCCGTCCTGGGTCACCTCCACTCCCCTCCCGTGGCAGTCCTGGGTCACCTCCACTCCCCTCCCGCCTCCGTCCTGGGTCACCTCCACTCCCCTCCCGCCGCTGTCTTGGGTCAGCTCCACTCCCCTCCCGCCTCCGTCCTGGGTCATCTCCGCTCCCCTCCCGCCCATGTCCTGGGTCACCTCCGCTCCCCTCCCGCCCACGTCCTGGGTCCCCTTGCTCCCGTCCCGCGGCTGTCCTGGGTCACCTCCACTCCCCTCTGGCCTCCGTCCTGGGTAACCTCCCCTCCCCTCCGCGGCCATCCTGGGTCACCTCCGCTGTCCTCCCGCGGCTGTCCTGGGTCACCTCCACTCCCCTCCCGCCTCTGTCCTGGGTAACCTCCCCTCCCCTCCCGCGGCCATCCTGGGTCACCACAGCTCCCCTCCCGCCCACGTCCTGGGTCACCTCCCCTCCCCTCCAGCCGCCATCCTGGGTCACCTCCCCTCCCCTCTGGCTGCAGTCCTGGGTCACCTCCCCTCCCCTCCTGCCCAGGTCCTGGGTCACCTGTGCTGCCGTCCTGTGACCGTCCTGGGTCACCTCCACTCCCTTCCGGCCTCCGTCCTGGGTCACCTCCACTCCCCTACGATGGCTGTCCTGGGTCACCTCAGCTCCCCTCCCCCCCACATACTGGGACACCTCTGCTGCCCTCCCGTGGCCGTCCTGGGTCACATCCGCTCCCCTCCCGTGGCTGTCCTGGGTCACCTCCTCTCCCCTCCCTCCCACATCCTGGGTCACCTCTGCTGCCCTCTGAGGCCCTTCTGGGTCACCTCCCCTCCCCTCCCTCCCATGTCCTGGGTCACCTCCGCTGCCCTCTGTGGCCGTCCTGCCTCCCCTTCCCTCCTGTGGCTGTCCTGTGTCACCTCCGCTCCCCTCCACTCACCGTCCTGGGGTCACCTCTGCTGCCCTCCCGCCGCTATCCTGGGTCACCTCCACTCCCCTCCTGTGGCCTTCCTGCCTTGACGCCCCCCCCCCCATGCCTTCTGTGTTTCGGGGGGGCTATGCTGTTCCCTGCTGGGGGCTCCTCAGGGGTCCTGCCTTCCTCAGTTACCACAATGGCCCTGCCACTCACTGCTTCTTTTGGGAGGCCTTAATATTCCTGCTTTAAAAATAGCAATGCTTACATCAGAAAGGCACAGGGTTCTTCTTGAGACAGGTTTAAATAATGGGTGCAAGAATTACGAAAATTAGACAATGAAATAATTTTAGCAAAGTCCTCTAGTGTCTCTGAACCTCATTGCTAACATAGCTGAACATTCAAACCTGATGACCGCAGAAGACTTAGGCTTATTTTCCACCTCTGTCTTCAGAATCTTGGATAGTATCCTCACCTCACTGTGGCAGGACACTTTTCTCTGCTCTTCTTAAAGTGTGTAGCTTATGCTTCGTTTGTTTCTTGAAAATGAATTCATTATTTATGGAACATCCCCTGCATGCTTGTGCACACCCCACAAATCACTGGGGATGCTGAGATGAGTAGCCAGGCCTTGTTCTGCTGGGGAATTGGGAGGGCTGTGGCAGTAAACGTGTCAGGGAGGAGGTTCAGATACCCGTGGGAGCAGAGACGTCGGGCTTCCCTCCCAGCCTGGAAGATTGGGGTAGAATTTCCCAGAATGATGAAATGATAATACCTGGCAGTAGAGTAAAAACTGCCTCCCTAAGATGGCCCTCAAACCACAGCACGTGCTGCTTGACCACAGCCCTTCTCCGATTTCATCCTCACGCTCTCCCAGGCACACTGGGCCACAGACCCGCTGGTGTGCCTGCCAGTCCCCAAGCTTGCAGGCCTCATTCCTCCTCCGGGTCTTTGCTTTGCTCTCTTCTCTGCCTGAGCGCTCCTGCACAGACGTCCATGTGGCTCACCTACTTGTCTCCTTCATGTCTTCCATCCAAAGCCAGGTTCTCCCTCTGGTCTTCCCCACCTGCTCTGCTTAAAATAACTTTCCTGGCTAGCCCTGTTTTCATTGTCTTCATGGGACATTTTCCTTCCCGCACACTCTATATTTGTCAGTTCTTTAAAATTATCTATCTTCACTAGAATATGTGCTTTGTGCCCCCCACCCCCAACCCTGATGAGAGTAAACAGAATGAAGTCTAACGCACTCTTAGCTTCTCAGAAGAGAGACCTGCAGTATTTACCAGTATATGACCTAGCACTGTGTGGACAGCGTTCCACACATTATCTTGTTTAATCCTTAGAGCTGAGCCGTGAGCTTGGTCTAGTTACCTCCTGCATCTTGCAGTAGAAGCCATGGCTCTCGGAGGCACCGAAGCTTGCCCACGCCTCTGCTGGGGAGTGGTAGAAGTAAGTTTTTAATCTAAGTAGACTGCTGCTAGAGCTGTATGCTGAATCTCTACCCTTGCATCTAGACAGGAAAGAGAAGATGGCACATTTAGGGCGCTGCTACAGCTCACCACGTTTGGGGTGGTGACTGGGTAGGCCTTGCCAGGAACTGAGGCTGGAGAAACAGCAGGAGGCCCTTTATTGCCTTCATGATGGAGCATGGTGTTTATATGTGACAGTTATTGAAGGATGCTAAGTGGGAGGGTGTTGCGATCACAGTTGTGTTTTAGGAAGATCACTCTGGCTACAGAATAAAGAATAAATCGGAAGGAATCCATGTTGTATTTATAAGCCAGTTGGGAGGTTATCAGAGTAGGCCAGGCAAAAAGAAAAAAAAAAAAAAAAGAGATAAAAAACTGAAGCAGGTGAATAGCAGTGGAAATGGAGTGAGAGGTTGGAAGGCAAAATGGATTACAACATGTAAAAAAGGTGTGGATGGCAGGCGGGAGAGACTCTTGGATGGCACATTCTAGCATGAATGGGAGATGGAAGGCACCACTTTCTTACCTTCTAGACTAAGTCTTCCGCTTTGCTCATATTAAACAAAAATCAAAAAGTGTTTTGTTATATGTTATTATATAATATTAAATATTTTATATATAAACATATTTTATATATGTATATAAACATATTTTTCCAATAATTAACTATGTGGTGAAGTCTATGAGTATGCTAATATTTCGGAATGTATCACTCTCCCATAATACGCTAGCTATAGCTGTCTCTTGAGGAGGAGCGAGAGATTCGAGCTCCATGAATCCTGTGTGGAGCTCACAAATGCTCCTGAGAGAGCACTTTGGATATGGTGCCCATAAAAATAAATATCATTTATTCCTTAGTGATGGTATCATCATTACTGTTATACATTTAATAGCACACCCTCCTCCTCTGCCACCTGTCTGTGAATAACTCAACTCTCCCAAATACTGTTTTCCTAACTCTGTTTGGAAAAGAAAGACCTGTGAATATAAAGGCATGCTGTTGACAATAACCAGTGCAGTGGCTTGCTGTTGGCAGGTTCTTTTGCATTGCCTGGCAAAGTTACCCATGGTGTCATATTATATATATTATATTTTACAGAAGACTTCCCAGAGTGCAGTCCTTCAGATAATTTTTTTTAAAAAATGATTTTAATTAAACTTATTTACATATGGAAATAATATTTAAGGGACTTCCTTTTAGGGAGTGTGACGATTTAAGGGTAAACACTTCTGACCTTCATTGCCTCATCTCATCTTCACTTCACTACCCTGAGTGAAGGTTTGATGTGTGGGAATTACTTGAGATAATGTTTATAGTGTTTCTTGGAACAGAAATCAATAATGTTGCAAGTGTTCCTCAAATAGCAGTTAGTAGTAATAGGACTGTTATCATCATTAAAATGATTATTGTATTATTTATGGATGTGATTTAACCTAGAGAAACCTTTCAGGCTCTACATGCAAAGCTAGCTGTCTTTAGAGTTTCTATATTAGGAAGTAAAAGGTTGAATTTAAGAACGTGATCTTTGTTTAGTCAATTAAGGCATAGTTAGAAGAATTTGTTTGAATAATCTAAAATTCACAGTCTATGTGGTGGCTGCTAGGAGGCCATTACGATCCTTATTTGATAGTTTATATGTGATCAAACATGACCTGGCACTCGAGTAACCAGAAAGCTCAAATAATTATAAATCTATTGTAAGAAAGTTAGGAGGGATGAGATTGTGAGCTATCCATGTGTTTATTAGGATAGCTGCCTTTTTTATTTCATTTTTTATGAAACTGAACCAGTTGGGGCTGACCATGCATTCCTCCAGTCACTTTGGTTCTGACTTTATGCACACACTTCATCAACTCCCTTTGTTTGAATATATGACTCCAGGATCAATGAAGAAAAATGTCTGAGGGGTCAGCGTGGTATTGATATTCCTATATCCTATCCTCTGGTTTTTGTAATAATCCGCTTTTCTAAAAATAATCCACTTATGTGAAACCATGTGGAATTGCCGAACTAGACTGGTTTAGACCCACAGCATGGCACTTTTACTAGGTCCCATCACTAATAAGATGAAGGCAGTGAGTTACACACATTAGTCTAATGATGGTTTTAGGAAAGTTAGTCATCAGTTACCAGGGAAGAAGGAGGAAGGAGTAGGTCATTCTCTGTTCGTACTTGAACTGTGGATAGTAGCACATATTTGAAGAAAGGAAGTTCAAGGGGTTTCAAAAATGTGGAAAATCTTCCTGTCTGTGAGGTAGTTAAATAAGGAGACGACGATTCACATAAAACTCTCGAAAAGCACAGGTAAGGTGAGCACACAGTTAATAGAGGAACAGCCGATAGGTCGTGTTAAGAGTACTACAGTGAAAAAAGTACTGTGGTACTGTCACACTCTGCAACATCGAGCCTTCTTATAGCGCAACTTGATTGTATTTTGTTGTGACTTTTATAATAGCGTCACACATTGTTCCTTCCTTTTTGTCTTTATGTGGTTTCTGGTTGCCTTCTCTGGTCTCCATTCTGTCCTTTGGTTCCAGCATCTCACTTCGCAAAATCAAAACTGTGAATGTATAAAAAAGTTGTTAGCCACTCCTCCTGTTTTCCTTGATCAGAACAGTAATCATGAACTGTGGTTTTGAAAGTCACCTCGAAATTTATCATTACAAAGGATCTTTCTGGAGGGAAGATAGTTCTATCTGTGGAAGCATTAAAGTTCTGTTGACATCTCGCACCGACTCTAAGGTAACAACTGTTCTCTGAAAGTGGGACTGCCAAGAAAAGCCCATCGCTCTCTGGGATGTATTCCTTAGGTGCCAAACACAGTTGCGTTCAGTGTGAAACAATCAAAGAAACAAACACAAAAACAAAGGCCATGTTCCTTTGCCTGTTCTTTTCCCCAGAGGAGGCACAGCTGCAGAGACCCTTTCAGCAGAGTGTCTTTCTCTTCCCTGAAATCATGCAGTCCTAGCACTTTGACTGTCATAACATGTTAGACCCCCGAGAGCTCAGGGTTTATTTCCCCCCAAAACCCTTCACATTCCCGCTGAGGAAATGGAGACAGACATGAGAAGTAGGCACTGAGGCTTTCACTTAGAGTCACTCTGAGTCTGTAGCTCAGTCATTGTGATGGAAATACGCCATCATGCTGCCAGGAGCATGGTATGCTGTTTCTTCACAGGGTCTCAGCAGAGGTTTCTAGTTTTCCCTCTGTGATTTCAAGCTTTTTGAAGGAGAGAGATGGGAAACTCACTGCAGCTGGTCAGGGTGATCTCTCTCTTGCACCGATTTAGCCATGACACTTCCACTTCCTGGCACATATTTACCTTCAATGAAAAATTTAAGACATACATTCACTCTGTCTTTGAGTACTCTATAAAGAACAGCCTTGTAGGAAAGAAAGAAAGAAAGAAAGAAAGAAAGAAAGAAAGAAAGAAAGAAAGAAAGAAAGAATAGTATTTATTGGCAAAGTATCACGTAAATGTAAAGGCAGTCTTCAATAATTTGAGGACCACTAACTTGGGTTGTGCTATATGGAACCATTAAAAAGATAAACATGGTTTTGGGGGGAAAATCATTGTCTTCATCCTGGACTGTAAATATTCTATTCATGTTTTTATGATGGATTATAAATCAAAGTATAAATAGGTGACTAAGGAGAAAGTGGATCTCAGGAGTACACGAAGCCTGTTTATGTTCTGCTGCTTGATAAATAGTTCATACAGTGCTTGTAATATTTAAAATTGTTTCAGTGAATTTTTGTCATCTCTTTAGAGTTCACATTTTGACCTGAAAACTCGATATGCTATTTAATACATTGCACTTATTTTTTATCTTTTTAAAGATTTTATTTATTTGTTTGTTAGAGCACAAGGGGTGGGAGAGGGAGAAGCAGGCTCCCTATGGAGCAGGGAGCCTGATGTGAGGCTCAATCCCAGGACCCTAGAACCTGAGCTGAAGGTAGACACTCAACTGACGGAGCCACTGAGGCGCCCCAAATACATTGCATTTAAAAGAATTTTTAATTGTCTTGAATTTCCACAATGTGTCTGAAGATTTCCAAGTGATATACAGAGAAGGTTAAGTAAGGTATATTAGAAACGAGTTAGATGACTATAAGCACATGACAAATTAGCATTGCAAACTAACCCATAAGGAAATTCAGGTGATATTGTAAATCAAAGCACGATTGGCCAGCAAATCAATGATGTGGGAATGTATTTTAAATTGTGTAGTCTGGTTTGAGAAATTTACTAGAACTTTATTTAATCATTCTGTTTTCCACACATTAATTTGTAAATTTTAATTCCCCCACTCTCTTTTCCTCCTCATTTATAGGTGTCTATTTATGTGATATTTCAAGTTGGCACGGTTGTTTTGGTGGTTATTTTTAAATCCCATTCTGAACATCAGACTATTTGCCAACATATTGAGCTTCTTAGTCTGGTCATTTGTTGCATTTCTATCCAAGAACAAGGACCCTTTTTATTACTTGCAGCTAACACAGTTCTGATGCATTTTAGTTGTTCAGTAATCTCAGTGGTGTCACTGAGTACCCCATAAATGTCCCCCTATGTTTATTATGAAATGTGTTAGGACTAACACACACCAAATTCATTGACCTTAATATAAGAAAAGGATTATCGAGAAAGAAATTAAAGGAGGACGAAAATCCTTCCAGTATACCTTCCATGGGATCTTTTTTGAACACTCACCAGCCAGAATAGATGTTCTCACATCTTTATGGGTATATCCAGATGTCATTGGTATAATATGCAAGCGGTTCTGAGTAATTCATGTTTGGATCATCTGTGAAATATTGTGTGTTGTGGGGCAAGGGCAGCCCTGACACCTGGGCCTGTCTCTGTCATCTTTCCTCCATCTGTTGGTTCTCAAAAATACTGTCCCCAGCCCGGTAGAAGTGCCCAGGGCTTCAGGTGCAGAGAGTAACTTTCATATGAAGGTCTGACTGTCTAGGAAGGATATACAAAACTGCCATACGCTAAACCAGAGTGCAGCCTCTGCATGTCTGCTCCACAGAAATCAGAATTCAGATGCCACATGACTTTGTGCTATGACTCAGTGGCAGGAAGTCACAGCTAGGCCCATGTGCTGTTCCCAGGTACCTGGGAAAGAACAAGCAGCGTACTTACCTGCACAGAAGGATAGCAAGCTGGTTCAGTCATTTCAGAGGAAGACAGCTTGTCTGTTTCCTACTAAATTGTGATAATTACTTCAAACAGTGGCCATGGGAAGGCTGCTGAGAAAAATTAACCCCTTCCCGATAGGTCAGTAGATTTTCATAACAGGTAATTAGTACCCTTGCAGGTAGAAAGGCAAGATCCGCCTTTCTGATGAGCGTAAGCTGACTTATTTTAAGGAACTATGCATCAAATTATAACATGTATCTACATGGAATGGTCACTGGTAATTACCTTATGATAAATGACTCAATAATTACGATTACTGTATAGTAATGAAAAATGTTGGCTTGTGCAAATAAATTAGTCTTATGCTTCCTGTTGCATTTATTCTTCCTTCATTAACTTTCCCTGTTGGAAATGGAAAGGGAATGTTTTGTTTCCTGAAGAGCCAAGATTGCTTAGAGAGTCCTTTAGCAGGTGCAGGTAGAAGCATGGTGGAACGGGTGGCCAGATCAGGTTTGTTTAAGAAGCCAAACTGGTACCGTATGATCTGACTTCTGTGTGGAATCTTAAAAAGCCAAATACATAGATATGGAGGCTCTGGTGGTGATTGCCAGGGGCTGTGGGCTGGGGGAAAATTGGAGATGTTGATCCAAAGGCACAAACTTCCAACTCTAAGATGAGTAAGTTCTGGGGATCTATTGCACGGCATAGTAATTATAGTTAATAATACTGTACTGTATACTTGAAAGGTGCTAAGAGAGTAGATGTGAAGTGTTCTCATCACAAAAAGGAAATGGTAATTATGTGACGTGATGCAGATGTGAGCTAATGCTGTGAAGGTAATCATTTTACAATACATCAATGCATGGTACACCTTAAACTTACACAATGTTATGAGTCAGTTAAATCTCAGTCAAGTTAGGGGGAGTGGGAAAGAAGCCAAGCCAAGAAAGTAAAAGGTCACCCGAAAAGGCAGGACTCCTGTGTTAGTGCTTTTGATGCAAGCTTTTTTTTTTTTAAATTTAATTTTTATTTATTTATGATAGTCACACACAGAGAGAGAGAGGCAGAGACACAGGCAGAGGGAGAAGCAGGCTCCATGCACCGGGAGCCCGACGTGGGATTCAATCCCGGGTCTCCAGGATCGCGCCCTGGGTCAAAGGCAGGCGCCAAAGCACTGCGCCACCCAGGGATCCCGCAAGCTTTTGACTTAAAAAAAAAAACAAAACTAAAGCACAGTTTTTATTAAGATCTGAAGTCTGCAATCACTCAGATTCATTCATTTGAATGCTTCTTGAGTGGCAGCTGTGGATATGTCTCTATTGTCATTTTACTTCATCTGCAGCCTCTCATCTCTACTGTCGAAGACTCCATCCTTCCCAAAATACTTTCCTTGTTGTGTACAAGTTATTCTTTTTCTCTGGGTTTCCTCTTACCCCTTGGGCTCTTCTGTTTTCTTGGCTGGCTTATTCTTCCTTACCCAATGTTTAAATGTGGAATGAATTGCACATGGCTCAGATGGAGTCTTTCTTTGTACCTCATCCTGCCCTTCGGAGATGAGCTTATTTGTGCCCATCATGGACATTTCTCAATGGCATAAACAGCCCAGCCTTTCCTACTTCCTTTAAATCTTTACTGTTGCACAGGCACCTCAAACTGAACGAGGCCAAAACTGAATGAATGTGTGGTTTTCTCTCTAAAACCTGGTCCTCCTTGAGCATTGGCCTTGTTGGTGAATGGTACCTCTCCCTCCCCAATTGCAAAAGCTAAAACATTGGGAGTCATTCTTGGAACCTTTTCTTTCCTCACTCCACATGGCCAATTATGAGCAAGGCTGTTGGTGTTAGCTCATGGCGTCTCTTGCATATGCCCATGCTTACCACCTCCATAGCCACCACAGTCATCCATGCTATCTTGACCTGGGATTTGACATCCCTCCCTGCTGGACATCCTGCCATCCACTCTTGCTCTTGTGCTCATTTTCCTGGTAGGAGCTTCAGTACTTTTGTTGTTTGAAGTGCATGCTGTACCTATTTTTAACCTAGTCTTCCTATTGTTTCAAGACAGGTCTTTTAACCTGAGCGCTATTGACCACATAGAAGCTAGATGACTCTGTTGTGGTACTGTCCTGTGCACTGTAAGATATTGGCGCCATCCCTGATCTCTGCCCACTAGATGTCAATAGCGCCCCACCCCTACCCGTGTGACAACCCAAAATGTCTTAGGGCACCAAATGCCCTAAGGGCAGGGAGGGGCGGGGTGGGAGGAGTTGATGTAAAATCACTCTAGTTGAAAAAAGAATGCTCTAGGGATAAAGAGCAAAAAAGCCTAAACGCAACCCTATGTTCTTGCATAATGTAATCCCAGCTTTGGCATCTCAAATTTATTTCATGCTACCCCTTCATGTTTCTCACTCTAACCTCCTCACCTTTGCTTGGCACACCATGGTCTTTAAGTCTCAGAATGTTTCCCTAGGCTGTCTCCTTTGTGTGGATCACTCTTCTCACTCTTCCACCCCCTTTCCCTTTGTCCTAGTAAATCCCATGTTTCCTTCCTATCACACTTCAAACACTGCTTGCCCCTGGAAAATAAACTTTCTCTAATCTCCAGAATAAGTCATGTACAGGCTTACCTCATTTTATTGCATTTCCCTTCCTTGTGTTTCGTAGGTAATTGTGTCTAGCAGGTCTGTTGATGCTCTTTTTCCAACAGCATTTGCTCACTTCATGTCTCTGCATCACATTTGGTAATCCTTGTGATATGTCACACCTATTCATTATTATCACATTGATTTTGGTGATCTGTGATCAACCATTAGAAATGTACTGAAAGCTCACATAGTTTTAGCAATAAACTATTTTTTATTTAAGGTACATTTTTTTTTAAAGATGTAATGGTATTGCACAGTTAGCAGACTATAGTATAAACACAACTTTTATGGGAAACAAAAAGTCATTTGTCTCACTTTATTGTAATATTTGCTTTATTGCGGTGGTCTGGAACTGAACCCATGATATCTCCAAGGGATGCCTGTGCTTGGATTATACTCTTTTATGAATCCTGTAATTGTACTTAAGAACATTCATCACAATGTAATTAAATTGTTAATATATAGCTGTTGAATTTTTATTTCCCTCAGTAGAATGTGAGATCCATGAGGGCAGGACCTGGTCTTTCCTGTTTCACCAGGGCCCAGAACATCCTGTGTTATAAATACATAGGTAGAATTCAACAAATCATTATCAAGTGTGGGAGACTGAATAGCCACCCCTCTCCACAAGGGTATCCACATCCTCAGAACCATGAATATTATTTTTATATAGCAAAAGAACCTTTCTGGATGTGATTAAGGCTCTTGAGATAGGAGATTATCCTAGATAATCTGGAGTATCACAGAGTGTTTTGATGAGGGGGAAGCAGGGGAGATGGCAGTGCTGGTGGAAAAAATACACTACACTGCTGGCCGTAGACAAAGGAATGGCCATGTGCCAGGGGATGAAGATGACCTTTAGAAACAAGACAGGCAAGGAGATAGAGCCTCCTTTAGAGCCTTGAGGAACGAGCCCTGCTGATACTTTAACATTAGCTCACTATAACTGATTTTGGGCTTCCAACCTCCCACACTTAGAGTATGTTAAATCACTGTTGTAATTTATCACAGCAGCAATAGCAGATAATACATCAAGCAAGGCAAAATTTCTAGCCATGACGTGATCTATAGAGAGAAGATAGTTTTTGGCATCAAGGACTTCATAATCTAAACGTAAAAAACATGCATAATTATAGGAAAAGATAAATGGGTCATAATTAAAGTACAAAGAATGTGCTGTTCTGGTGCAAAGGAAGGAATAGCAATATCCGATCAGAAAGATCAAAAAAGGCTTATTAGAATCTTTGCAGTTTAAAGGGGGCATAGAAGGACACATGGTGTTTGGATGCAGAGATGATTTGAGGGAAATTCAAGCAATAGAAACAGCTTGCATGAGGGAAGGATGACAGAAAGTATAAAGTGCATTTGGGAAAAAGCCTAGTTTACTGTGAGTGTTGAATGCACTGAAATTAATTGAAACTAACACAGTGATCTGAGTTTGGTAAGGTGGGATGGGACATATGACAAAAGGTCTTGACTGGCTGCTATGTTATTCACACTGTTCAGTAGCCCGTGAAGCATCACCAAAGTTTTTGACCCGGGAATGAGATGATAGAGCTCTGCTTTGAAAACGAACCTCTATGTATTGTTATAATGTGTAGTTGGTTATAGAGAGGTTGGGGGCAGAAAAACAAAGTAGATATTTTATTGATCTTTAGGTTACAGATAACTAGACCATGAATAAGGGTGGTAGCAGAGGGAGAAAAAAATCAAAGGAACATCTTAGAGATATTTTGGAAGTAGGAGCCACAACAGTGTAATGGAAGGATAGTGTTTAAGGAGATAGTATGTGAGGGTCTTGAACAGATCTGGGTACACAAAGCAGAGAGGCTGATGAGTGTAGGGAAAGAAAGAGATCATCAGATTTTCCTGTTTGTAGCCAATAAAACAATTATTTCAAAGCCTAGACCTAATGCTTTGAGTTGTTGTTAAAGTTGTTAGCACCCGAGAGAGTGAGATCCCACCTGGATAGGAAGTCCTTGTCTTCATTACAGACTTTTTACAGAGACACCTGCTAATAATATAATCCAGGATAATGGACCTAAAGATGGTATGAAAATGCAACTGCAATTAATTATGGTTCTTTGATTGTGACAAGAACACGAAGTGGTATTAGTTTAATTTCCGTGTTTCTGGCTTTGTAGGGCTTAGCAAAGCCCGGGCCCATACTAAGTACTCAATAAATACTATCTAAATTGTTTGAAAAAATAATTTGTCTATAGTGGAAACAGTGTTTGGGCAGCCTCTTTGTATAGTTCTATTCGGATTCTTAATTCCAGTCTTCAAGGGTATGGGGGTGACTCATGAGCAGCCAGTTGAGAACCTTGTCTCCCTGACTATAGTGTTTAGTTCCTGGATGGGCATCATTCCAGGAAAGGCCAGTCAGAGCCCTCTGTGCAGAGCTCCTCCATGTAGTGTGGTATAAGGGTGATAAACAACCAAAGTCCATCTCCTTCAGATGAAATATATAGTTAGTGTATTCTGCAAAATTTGTGTGTTGAAACCCAGTCCCCAATCTGATAATATTTGGAGGTTGAGCCTTTGGGAGGTAAGGAGGCCATGAGATGGAGCCCTCATGAATGGGGTTAGTGGCCCCAAACAGTCTCCACAGGGATGCCTTGCCCCTTCCAGCGTGTGAGACCCCAGTGAGGTGTGCCTTGCCAGCACCGTGATCTTGGACCTCCCGGACTCCAGAACCATGAGAAATGAATTTGTGTTGTTGATAAGCCACCCAGTCTCTTCTTCTGGGATCTCAAACTTTTAGAATGATGCAATCCCAGAATGACCAGTGAACATCTTGCCACGGTGTGGAATATATGTGGAATATATGTATCTATCAGTGTGACCAAGCATAAGGCAGTCAAGAAAAGAAATGGTAGGGAGGAATTGTGGGGAAAGAGGATCACACCCACATTACTTCTTTGCTCTTGCAGCCCACCCTGCCAGTAACTCAGGTGCTCTGGACTTCCCATTTATGTGAACCAGTACATTTTACTTTCCTCTTTCAATTTAGCTATAACTTAGGATGCCTGGGTGGCTCAGCAGTTGAGCATCTGCCTTTGGCTCAGGGCATGATCCCGGAATCCAGGATTTTCAAGCCCTGTTTCAGGCTCCTTGCAGGAAGCCCACTTCTCCCTCTGCCTGTGTCTCTGCCTATCTCTGTGTGTCTAATGAATGAATAAATAAATAAAATCTTTAAAAAATAAGCTATAACTTGCCACAAGCTTTTAAAATAGTGTTTGTTACTTTTTACCTTAACTCTTGGCATAATCTGTACCGTTTGCGTTATTTTAGCCAGATTCCTTTGTGGGACAATTGCTAAGAACATGAAAGCTCATGTAAACATAATCCACTTGCTCCTATCAGTGGTCAGTGGTGCTAGAGGGCTTTGCCTTAATAATATTTAAATTCCTCACCGAGGCTGATGATTGTTAGAGCATTAACAAATCCTCCTTATTTCATTTGAAATCGTTCAAAGCCTACACCGTGTGCGTTGTGGCTTCCTGAGTTGTCCAGATGAAGGATTGCTGGTTGGGGAGTTTTATTTTAACTCAGCTCAGTAGAGTTCCATAAGCTCTTGCCAATTCTATTATTGTAAAATACAGTTGTGAGGTTCTGAAGTCACCCTGCAGAAAACCCAGTCTCCTCTTAATAGATAATGGATTTGTTAAGCTGCAACTATTTGATTCAGTAAGTGAATGCACATTCCTACCAGAATAGGAGGGGACTCCAAGTTGGCCTACAGAGGATTCATGGGGTACATCATTTTCTAAAATATCTATCCAGATTGTTAATGTATAAGTGCTTATTGTCAGAGTTCTGACATGGTATTTGTTACTCTCCATGAGTCTGTGGTGGAGTGGATGTTTTTCCTGCTATGACGAAGAAATCTTTCCCCTCTTTTTAGTTTACTGCCTATTTCTTAGATGTTGGACCAGAGCAGTATTCTGAAAGGGTTAGAAAATAAGGACAAAAATCCATTTTGAAAATCAGTAAGACCCCTGCAGTGTTCTGCTCAAAACTTCCTGGTTCAAATTAACTTGACCTTTGCCCCAAATCTGGAGTTGTTGTTAGAAAGGTCATTAATGTCATTGGACAAGAACCTGTGAAATTTAGGTATTTTGCGAGGAAACTACATCTGTGATCAAAATAGAATTTACTTTATGTTCTCTTTCACATTTTTGAACAACAGCAACAGAAGGAAAAAAACATACAAACTTGAATACCTGGATTTACATAAGACCATATGTACATTTTTTAATTGCCCACCTTTCTTAAATACATTATTATACAACAGAGTTTTAAATATTTCTACTGAAAACCATTTCTTTTCTTCTTAATATGTCTTCATATTGCTTCCAGGGAATGTCAATAACCATGTAGTCTGCCTCATGTTGCTTTACTGAAAATCCACTACAAACCAAAAAGTAAGCATGGTATCAGTCAGACAAGCTGGTAGAGAAATGAAGATTGGTTTACAATGGATGCAAATAATTGAGCACTAAGGTTTGAATTATCTTTTGGATAATAAAAAGAGCTAATTTTGAGAAAGTGAAATATCTGGTAAACTTAATATCATTTATTAGTTATATGCTGATTTACACAAAAGAGAACCAGATTCAGTATTAATCTGAGCAGCACATTTCGTAAGATATGTTTTGGGATTAAGAATCAGAAGTCAAAAAGAGCAGAATAGTAGAAAATCAGTAGAAAACTTATTAGTTGAAAACCTTGACAACATAAAATACAATTTATCTGTACCAATGAAGACTGGCTTAAGAGTCTTCTCATGCTGAGATGAAAGTTCTATGAAGGAATGATAAAATATGGCAGAGATTCATTTGGGATTAAACGTTTTTTCAAGTATTAAAAAACAGCTAGCTCGGAGAGACTTGAAAGATGTAGATCTCTTTTTCTTTCACTTCTGTGAGCATCCCAGAACTATTTAGACCGTTTAGTGTTCTAATTGCTATCCTAAAACTTTGCAGATTTACATCACTTGTAAATACTCATCCATTCTTAGTTTGTGCGCTCCTCACTGCTGATCTAATCACAGCATTTCTTCCCACTCTCCTCCTGAACTCCTTTGTCCCTTAAATTGGACCCTAAACCCTCAGGATTGATGTTGCCGAGGATGTGCAAAACATTTATTTCACCTCCGTACTTTATGACTCTCTAAGAATTCCTCACTTCTTTTCTCAGTAACTGTGACCCATTTAAGAGGCTCACAGCAATGGTGACAAGTCGTGATGTACACTTCCTTGCCACATCTTATAGAGCCTAATCCTATAGAAAGCAAGCTGCTGTATAAAGCTGCCGTTATATCTGAAAGGGAATAGAGGGAAAAAAAGGAAATCATATGGAAGCTGTTGGAAAATGTTATGTATATGTAGGATTTTCACTCCTTTAAAAGAAATTCATATTTAGTGGATTTATGAATATGTCGTTCACAGGGAGAAGTTTTTTTTTCTTTTTATTTATTTATTTTTTAAATTCCATTTTATTGGAGTTCAATTTGCCAACATATAGCATAACACCTAGTGCTCATCCCATCAAGTGCCCCCCTCAGTGCCCCGTCACCCAGTCACCCCCACTCCCCCGCCCACCTCCCTTTCCACCACCTCTTGTTTGTTTCCCAGATTTAGGAGTCTCTCATGTTCTGTCTCCCTCTCTGATATTTCCTTCCCACTCATTTTCTCTCCTTTCCCTTTTATTCAGGGAGAAGTTTTCATTGTTGCTACATCAATAATTGTTTAAAAACCAATCTTAATAAAAAATCTCTTCAGGGTCACCTCTGATTTGGACTGGCATATGCAAAATGTTAAGGGAGAAAGGAAGAAAAGAAATATAAAGAGTTAAAAATGGGAGAGGGTGTGGTTACGCAGGGAATGAGATGAGAGGGAGATGGGGCTCTGGAGAAATAAGAAAGGGCATCTCTAGTTGGGCTCTGACCACTGGTTTCCCTCCCTTCCGTTCATCCCACTCCTGTGGATCCAGTGTGTACTTGCCTGGTGAACACAGGCTCTATTTAGATAAGTCTATCTTGGCCATGCCAGTGAATGCTTCCAAAATGGGATAACAGAATTAAAGCAGAGGCCGGGGTGGGTACTGTGAAAAGTTTCTATCCTGCTACACTTCATTTTACCTGATTGGTTTATTTCCCATCTCAAGTAGGAGTATAGCAGAGCAAGTGCTCCTCCTCCTCCTCCTCCTTTTTTTAGTAAATGCTATATTTCCTTCAGTTCTCTGTACAGAATAGTTCCTTCTGCAGTCTTACTTTGAATATTTGAATCAACTCAAAAATTGTACTTTCCTTATAAAGAACTTGAAGAAACTTGACCTATGTTGTATCAGATAGACCCTTTCTAAAAACTCACTATGATCTTAGAAACTAATGGATTATTTCATTAAGAAAAACCAGCTCTAGATATTATTTCACTTTAAAATCGAATGATGAATACATTTGGTATTCAAAAGACACTCAGAGTCAACACCTAGACTAACCCAATTGTATAGTTGTTTGGGACTGGAAGAGTCACTTACTCATTTTAATATACAGATGACTTTTTGTGATGATTGGATGCTTATATCTATTTCCAAAACATCTGTGAATGAATATGGAGTCACTTTTTTAATGGGGATGAATATGCTCAGATCTGGTCAATATGGTTTAAATTGAATTGCTCTTCCTCAGATCTTGAACTCATTTAGTCCTAATTATGATCTGGGGGCCATACGTGAATCAAAAACCTCACTCTTGAGCCAATGCCTGGGGCACTTCACTTTTCCTTTCTGTGGTTCTGAGTTAGGGTCTGTGTTGATCAATGATAGAGCCTCCAACTAACATCAAATTATATGTGTATGTGTATTTTATATATTTTATAGATATATATTTTTCAGTTTTATGTCTCACTATCTCTCTATCTGAAGTTATGAATAATGTTCTGCCTAAAGCATCACTTCACTTTTAATGTAAACATCAGCTAAATTCCTAATATTGAATAAGTAAATCAGCATGCTAATATCAACTGGAATTCTTGATGCTTCTGGCTTGAGGCCATTACAAAAGTTCCAGAACAATAAAACCCAGCCTTCAGAATAAGATTTTAAAATATGAGAAAAAGATTAGACTGAATTTCCAAATGTAAAGCAACAGCATTCCAAGTTAATTTTAACTCATAAAACGAAAGCATCTGCATAATAATTTACTGCTATTTGAAATAAGTCTTTGCTCAACATTGAAGCAGCTTAAAAAAAAGGGGGGGGGTACTGCAAACCCACAAGCATGCATTTGTAATACAGTGGCATTTATATCTGTAACTCTCTGTAAATAGTGAGAGCTGTATCTATAAACAGAGAGATAAATATAGATAACTACAGGCAGTAAAGATCAACAGCAACTATCTTCTGCTCTCCTGCTGCTTCCTACCTCAGTGGGAAAATCAGATTGATCCTACCTATGGGCTGTGTAAATTCCAGACTTTCTGGAAATTTGGGAAGAAGTGAGGTGTTCCCAAAACAGAAGTCCTAGGTTTCCTGATTGTATAACCTATGATTATTGAAGTAATCAACTAAAACGTTAGAGGAAATTCAGCTTTCTTTGCATCCCAGATTTGTGGATTTATCAGTTTTATAGAAATCTGATTCTCTCAAATTGAAGAGAAGAAGAATTCATTCACTTTACATTACAAAAGAGTAGTTAAGACTTTCAGTGCTTTCCTCCTTCTGTAACGCAATAGCTGGCCCAGCAATAGTCTCTGTCTCTGCTGCTTAGATGCAAAAGAGAACAATTTCAATAATGAGCCACAATTAGCTCTATTTTATGATTGCATTACAGTGCACTTTTATTTTTACTCAAACATATTCCTCCAACTTAATCTGGGAAAAACTCTGTTTATTTTGTAATCTCTGACTATTGAAATAAATCCATCTCTGAAAATTCTTTATAAAACTTCCTCTCTGAAGGGTATGGTGATCTTTCTCGGCAAAAGTAGTTCTTTTGTCCATTTCTTTAAAAAAGTTTGTCCTTTTCTTAAAGTACTTGTTCCATTCTATGCCTCTAAGGGACACCTTACCCTCTGGGCTGATAAAAGCCCATTGATTTCTAGAATGTTCTTCTAGAAAGACAGCTGTAGACCGGGGTGCATAGGTAAGCCAGTATAGTGAGGATCAGATTTCAGTCTCTACCTCTCCCCCCATTTGCTTTTTTGGCAGTGCACAAACTGTGCAGCTGGACCTGGAGGCTATAATTTTATCTCAGATTGCAATTTGTGTACATGCCTGTGTCTCCCAAAACTTTAGGTTTGAGACCTACCTCTCATCTTTCATCTCCATCCTTCTATATTACAAATTCAGTGTTTGAAGTAAATTAATAATCATATGATCACTGCATACAGGTTTGGAGAAGAAGAGCTCAGATCTTTGGAGATTGTTTATATTTCTTTGCTCATGATACATGAGATTTGTAAGTAGTGATTATCTAAAAGAATATGCTACATTTTGTTTTCTTCTGACAAATTTCAGCTGTTACATCTTCAGCATGACATCCTATTTGTGAAACACTGGGGTAACTGGTCCATTTGGAAGGACAGAGCAAAGGGATTCTACCAAGATCAGGCAGTGAGGTTGAGAGGTTGACTGCCAAGAGTCCTCTGGTCACTTAGCTGGTCCTTGAATACTCTTTTTACTCAGTTCTCAATTTCATATCAGTATTAAGATGGAGAAAAGAAAAAATTGATACTTTTTATTTAACACATGTATACTTATAAAAATCTTCCGTTATCGAATGTTAAAACTATCCAGGTAATAGCCATGTGATATCACATATAGCATTAAAATGTAACACCGAATTACAACACCGGAAATGAAAGAAACCCCTTGGGACGCCTGGGTGGCTCAGGGGTTGAGCGCCTGCCTTGGGCCCAGGGCGTGATCCTGGAGTCCAGGGCTCAAGTCCCACATTGGGCTCCCTGCATGGAGCCTGCTTCTCCCCCTGCCTGTGTATCAGCCTCTCTCTCTGTGTCTCTCATGAATAAATAAGGTCTTTTACAAAGTAAAAAAGAAAGAAAGCCCTTATATCATTTAGTCTACTTTCCCCTCAAGTGAAATACCAAAAGATATCAACATTGTGTTTGTGAAAATGTAATAAGAATTACACACAGATCTCAGGAAATCTGTGTTTATTAAGTGACTGTCTTTATGCTATGCAGAGTAATCTCTATCCACGTATACAGTCATCTAGCTGTCATTATCCCAAGTCCAGCAATGAAGTAACTTGGAATAGCTTGCTGACCATCTCATAGCAGCTGAGTGGTGAAGCTGAGATTCACAGGCTAAGGTCCCAGCCAGTCCACATACTCGTTATCATCTCTGTGAGCTACAGAATTTCACTACTGAGCCCTAGACTAAATTGCAATAGGCACGGTCAGATATGTAAACTCAAGGATGACATTAGTTATTCAGAGGAAATCTGGTTAAGGTTCTTAATTTCCAGTTCACCCTCACACTCATCATCTAAAGAGTCTTAGGAGATGTCAAACAGAAACATTTCAGTGATTTCTCATCCATGGGAACCATTCCTTTAACTGGGGTTTTTCCTTCAAAGCAAAGATTTCACAATGCAATTAATTTGCTTCCCACCCACAATTACATATTTAATCCTACAGTGAAGAACGACTTCATACTTCATTCCCTGAACAAGATCTTTGGAGCAGTTCATTCGGTGGAGAATGGGAAACTAAGTTGTCATTTCCAGTTTTGCCTGATAAGTGTCCTTAGGGGGAAATAGCAAGTCAAGTGAATTAGAGCTGATAATTTGGTTGAGAATGAGCTCAGCCATCTGAGACCAGGGAAATGGGCAAATGTTTTTCAGTGATAATTTTTTTAATTCATTCATGAGTTTATGTTATGAAATTTAAGGGATGTTATCCATTTTTATTTTTTAAATGTTTCCTTAACACAGTCAGTCCTGAGAATTCTTTTTCTAAATTTTTCTCAAAGTATGACAAAGAAGTGATCATTTTTTCAAACAGTTTTGATAATGATACATACATAAGTATTTGATAGGCATATGACATTTCAAATAAAGATATTAATGTTAACAACCAATCTCTATTATTAAGGAAGAGCATTTTCATTAGCAGCTTCAACTGAGGCCAGATTTCAATGAATTTCAAGACTAAACCTTTTTAATTAACTACTCTGTCACTTTGAGATATGTTGGCAGCTAATGGAATTTGAAGAAGGAATGGCATCTGGTCTTGAGATGGTTTTTACCTTCTTGGCTCACTAAGAAATGCTTCTCTGGAGTGCTGCCAATCAAATCGCTTCTACCATCATTAAAACTAATTCCACAAACTAATATAATTCAAGGACATAATAACATTAACTTATTTAACGTTATTAGCCATGGGTGTAGTGGTAAAATAAAGAAAGAGTACTTTTACATATTATTGTTCTACATATCTAATATCTTATAATTATATTCTTATTCCTTGTTGGTCAAATTCTGACTCCTTTTTGGATTATTTTATTAGAAATAATCTTTGACGTATACAGATTCTTTGAATTGAGTATACATGTTTTAAGACATTGTACAACTTTAAAATTTGGCTTTTTTATTTTCCCATTTCTTTTTTTTTTAATATTTTATTTATTTATTCATGAAAGACACAGAGAGAGGCAGAGACATAGGGAGAGGGAGAAGCAGGCTCCCTGCAGGGAGCCCTATGTGGGACTTGATCCCAGGACCTCAGGATCACAACCTGAACCAAAGACAGATGCTCAACTGCTGAGCCACCCAGGCATCCCAGTTCTCCATTTCTAAATGTGACACTAGAATGTAATATTTGGGGATGATAATTAATTAAGAGGAATTTTTATCTCGTCTTATTTGAAAATACATTTTATGCATATACACATGTAATGTTAATCCGTGGTTTGAGGAGCACATCATATTTCAGTGTATTTTCTGATTGTCATTGTAAAGAAAATGACTATTTTATTTTCCAGGGATATCTTCTGGTAATATTTTCATCCTACCTGTTAAGCAACTTATTTGTTAATTTCACTCTGTTTTCCATTGCATATATTGACAGGCTGTCCATATTAAAATATCAGTTGCAAATAGGAATGGAACTGCAAGTTCAAGTTGGATATTTTCACTTTACTGGGAAAATGTGATTCTCTTTTCATTATAGATTAATCCACAGAGTGTTAGGGTAGTGGAGAACACTAGAATAGCCTATTTTTTTAAGCTTATATATATTTCAAATCAATTATGTAGACACATTTTCTACAATGTCATGATCTTTCTATTTCCAGAAAGTCCAAATGCATGGAAGACCATATGCAAGGACTTGGGGAGTGCTGTGTTTGAGTCTTGCCTTAATTGAGAACCAGATTTGAGGCATTTCTTTAAGATGAAAATCTTAAAAATAGCTAAGTACCATTTGGTGCCTTCTTCACTCCTATAATTCCCTTTAACTCATGCCTTAATAAAATCTTGACATAATGCTCTTGGGTCTTCCTTCTCAAGTGAGTCCAGACTGGAAATATTTTGGCTCATTTATTTGTTTGGTGATGGCTTTTATCTAAGCAATTGTCTAATAATCATGTTTAGGGTTGTAGAATGAATTAAAATAAAGGCCTTAATTTGCTTTTCTTGTTATCTACATCAGTTAGAAGGAGTTACTTTTTGCTCTGAACTTATTTCTGTCTCCAAAAGGTAATAAGAAGAAAAAGTATGGTTTTCTTTTCACCCTCTGAACTATAAATCTAAAATTCTATCTTATTTGGGTTTCTAATCAGAAGGAAGTAATTGCTTTCTAAAGAAGGGGAAACAGCTCTCTTTCCATTTTTAGTATCCATAGTGAATGACTTTCTTAATGGCCCAGCAAAGAAAAGTTTGCCAGCAAATTTAGATATATACTTTTATAAAACCCTCCTGTTTGTATAGTTTTCAAAACACATACAAATATTTTGAAGTGGGAAAGTTGGACCTGTGGTCCAAAATGGCCACACAGGAAGACCCTGAACTCCCCTCCACCATGGATATGCTAAATTTACAGCTACATATGGAATAGTTCCTGCTGAAAAATAGTCGAAAACTAGCTGAACAGCTTCCACAATAAGGGATAAAAAAGACCACATGAAGACAGGAGAAAAAGGGATGTGGTCTTGCCAAAACCCCCACGCCTATGCAGTGACACACAATAGAGAGGGATCTCATGAATCCTGAACTTCTCCTTAAAGAATGAAGGGTTTATACCCTACATCAGCCAGGTACCCCAGCCCTTGAGATATGTATGGGAGAGTTGAAGCCCCCAAAACATGTGTTTTTGGAAACCAATTCGGCTTACATCCAGGGGTTTTGGGGGTCTGTGGGGATCTGTGGTACTCCTTTTTAAGGGTGTTCATATGGACTCACTTTTCCCAGGACCCAGCACAAAGGCAGCAGTTTGAGAGGTGACTGGATTGTATGTAAAGGATTTTCATTTACTAACCTGAAAACATCTATGTGAGGGGCTTTCTTCAGAGAAAGTGGTGCTGGTGAGTGCCAGTTTTGCATTCTTCCTTCACCTTTCTAGCACAGATGGGTGGGCATGGACAGAGACTTGCTGTCCCTCTCCCAACACTTTTCTACATGGCCAGAGCTGATGAAGTACCCACCTCTAGTGTGCATCATGAGCCTTGCTAGGACAGGCTTCAGGTTTCCCACACACCCAGATGCTACTGAGGTACTCTAAAGAAATGTGGGCAGGGAGATGCCATGTTTGTGCTCTACCTTGGCCTCACCACATTCACTGGTACCTCCCAGAAAGAGGTTTATACACTTGTCCAAAGCCCTGATTCTTGTTACTGTCTCCCAGGCAACACACACAGCTCTGGTCTGGAAGTCAGAAGGGTCTGCAATTGCGGTTCCATAGGACTGGTTTTATTTACCTACGTTAAAAGCTCCCACCTGAAGATCTGGCTTCCAGTCAGCCCGAAATTAGGTGCTGACCGAGGCCACTCACTTTGGAACACTGACAGGTCCTTGCATACCCACAACAATTGAGGCCTATCAAACATAAATCAAACTACTTAGAGAGTCACAAATATTGAAGAGAAAACCAAGAGCTTGGCCAAGGTAGAGCAATAAGTTTCATCTCCTACACAAGGCTATTTCTTCAAGACTGGGAGAGGGAGCTATTTCACCTAATACACAGAAGCAAACACAGAGTCAGACAAAATGAAGAAACAAAGGAATAGGTTTCAAATGAAAGAATAAGACAAAACTTATAAAAAGACCTTAATGAAACAGAGATAAGTAATCTACCTTTCAAAAAGTTCAAAGTGATGGCCAAAAGGTACTCACTGAACTCAAGAGAAGAATGGATTAAAAAATAGGGATAACTTCAGCAAGGAGATAAAAACTGTAAGAAAGTACCAAACAGAAGTCACAGGATGAAAAGTGCAATAGCTACACAGAAAAAGAGACTAGCAGGGTTAAACAGCAGATTAGATAAAGCAGAAGAGTAGATCTGTGACCTGGAAGACAGGGCAGTGGAACTCACCCAAGCAGAACAGCAAGAAGATAAAAATGATCATAAAAAGTGAAGATAGTTTAAGAGACCAAGAACAGACCAGCAGAGTAACATTCTCATTCTAGGGGTTGCAGAAGAAGAGAGAGAGAAGGGAACCAGCAACTTATTTGAAGAAATATTGGTTTAAAACATTCTCATTCTGGGGAAGGAAACAGACATCCAGGTTTAGGAAGCACAAGTGAGTTCCAAATAAGATGAACCCAAACAGATCCACACTAAGATACTTTATAATTGTATGTATTATAATTAAAATGTCAAAATTTAAGTATGAAGATAAATTCTTGAAAAAAGCAAGAAGAGGAAAAACAACTTGTTATGTATAAGGGAAGCCCACTAAGAAGACTGACAACTGATTTTTCAGCAGGAACTTTGCAGGCTAAAAAGGAGTGGCATGACATAGTCAAAATTCTGAAGGGGAAAAAGAAGAACAAAACAAAAACAAACTTCCAAACAAGAATACTCTACCTGGCAAAGCTGTTATTCAGAACTGAAGGAGAGTTAAAGAGTTTTCCATACGAGCAAAACCAAAAGCAGTTCATCACCCACTAAACTGGCCTTACAGGAAATGTTAAAAGGACTTTTTTAAGCAGAAAATAAAAGGTACTAACTGATAAACAAGGAAACATGTAAAACTAAAAATCTCACTAGTAAAGCTGAATGTATAGTAGAGGTAGTAGATCAACTACTTATAAAGTTGGTATAAAGGGTAAACAGGAAAAGTAGTAAAATTGGCTACAATATTAGTTAAGTAATACACAAAAGTAATAGTTGCAAAAATATGACATTAAAAGCAAACATGCTGGGAAGGGAGTAAAAAAAGTAGAGGTTTCAGAATTTATTCAAGTTTAAGCTTTTATCAGCTTAAACTCTTCTGTTTTAGATACATATTATAGGCTGTTATATGTAAACCTCATGGTAACCACAAAGCAGAAACTTATCACAAAAGGTGATGGGAAATGAAGCTAAGCATTACAGTAATGAAGGTTTCTAGGGACATCTGGGTGGCTCAGTGGTTGAGCCTCTGCCTTTGGTCCTGGGATCATGCCAGGGTCCTGGGATCAAGTCCTGCATCGGGCTCCCCAGAGGGAGCCTGCTTCTCCCTCTGCCTGTGCCTCTGCCTCTCTCTCTCTCTCTCTCTCTGTGTTTCTCATGAGTAAATAAATAAAATACTTTTAAAAATAAAGAAAGAAGATCATCAATCCACAAGGGAAGAGAGGAAGAGAAAAAGAAAAGAACAGAGAATCATTTATGTAGAACTACACAAACAGGCAGAAAACACAAAATGGAAATAAGCACATACTTATTAATAACTACTTTAAATATAAGTAGACTATATTCTCCAGTCAAAAGACAGAGTGACCTAATGGAGAGAAAATCAAGATCCATCTATATGTTGCCTACAAGTAACATAGTTCAGATCTAAGTATACACAAAGACTGAAGGTGAAGGGATGAAAAATGTTATTCCATGCAAATGGAAGCATACAGAAAGCCAGTATTGCTATTTGTATGTGAAATAAAGTAGACTTTTGAACAAAGGCTATAATAAAAGACAAAGACATTACATAATCATAAAGGGGTCAATGCAAGAAGATAAGACATTTGTAAATATTTATGCATGCAACATAGGAATACCTAAATATATAACACAAATTTTAACACAGTTAAAGAGAAATAGACAACAATACTATAATAATAGTAGGAGAATTTAACACCCAATTTACATCACTGGCTAAATCAGGCAGAAAATCAATAGGAAATATCTACCTTAAGTGACACATTAAATGAGGTGGACTTAAGAGATACATACAGAACAGTCCATCCAAAAACAGTAGAATATGCATTCTTCTCAAGTGCACATGTAACATTCCAGGATAGATCATATGTTAGGCCACAAAACAAGTCTAAATACATTTAAGAAGATTGAAATGTTATCAAGCCTCTTTTTCTTTTAACAAAATAGTGTGAAACTAGAAATTAATTAGTAGAAGAAAACTGGAAACAGTCACAAATATGTGGAGATTAAACAATACACCATTGAACAACCAATGTGTCATGAAGGGATCAATGAGAAATTTAAAAATACCTTAAGAAAAAGGAAAATGGAAATACATTAATCTAAAATCTATAGGACACAGAGAAAAGCAGTTTTAAGAGGGAAGTTCATAGCTATACAGACCTACTTCAAGAATCAAGAAAAATCCCAAATGAACAATCTAGCTTTATACTTAAATGAACTACTAGTAAAAGAAAAACAAATGAAGCCCTTAGTTAATAGAAGGAATGACAGAATAAAGACCAGAATGGAAATAATAAAATAGAAATGAAAAAATAGTAGAAAAGACAATGAAATGAAGAGCTGGTTCTCTGAAAGTATAAAAAAATTGACAAACCTTTACTGCAACTCACCATGAAAAAAAAAAAAAAGAAGAAGAAGACTCAAATAAGATATGAGTGGAGAATTTACAACTGATACTACAGAAATACAAATGATCATAAGAGGCTACTGTCAACAATTATATGCCAACAAACTGGATAACAGAAATAAATGGATAGATTCTGGAAACATAAAATCTTCCACAACTGAATCATGAAGAAATAGAAAATCTGAATAGTGCAAATACTAGGAAGGAGATTGAATCTCTAATCAAAAATTTCCCAACAAACAAAAAATCTAGCACCAGGAGGCTTCACTGGTGAATCCCAGCAAATATTCAAAAGAACTTTATACCATCCTTCTCAAACCCTTCCAAAAAAATTGAAGAGTAGGTAATGCTCCCATACTCATTTTATGAGTCCAGCCTGATACCAAATGTAGAGGCCACCGTTTGTGTACACATAAAAAAAATCACAAGCCAGTATGCCTGATAACCATAGATGTAAAGATCCTAAACAAAATATTTGCAAACCAAATTCGACAATACTTCAAAAAGGATCATACACTGTGATCAAGTGAAATTTATAGCAGCAATCCAAGGATGGTTTGACATCAGCATCTATGAGTAATTTGCCACATTAACAAAATGAAGGATTAAAAAAAGTGATTTTTTCAATAGATGCAGGAAAAAATATGTGACAAAATTTAACATCCATATATGATAAAAAGACATTCACCAAAGTGATATTGAAGGATCTCAGCATGACAAAAGCCATGCATAAGAACACCAATAAAAATTAATTAAAAAAAAAAAAGATCAAAAAAAAAAAAAAAGAAAAAAAAAAGAACATCACAGTGAACCTCATAATCACTGGCGGTCAGGAACATAAAATCAGGAACAAGACAAGGATACCACTGTTGACACTTTTCAACACAGTATTGGAAGTCTTAGCCATGGCAATTAGGCAAGAAACAAATAAAAGGCATCCCACTTGAGAAAAGAAGAAAGAAGTAGTAAAACTGCCAGTATTTGCAGATGGCATGATACTACATATGCAGAGTGGAATACTTCTCAGATATAAAAAGGATGAAATCTCATTATTTGCAACAACATGGATGGACCTTGAGGGCATAATGCTAAATGAAATAGACAGGGAATGACAAATACCATGTGATTTCACTTGTATGTGGAATCTAAAATTACAAAACAAATGACTAAATGAAACAAAACTCATAGATAAAACAGTTTGTGGTTACATGATGATGGATGATAACTAGACTTCTGATGTTCACTTTGTAGTGTATAAAAATATTAAATTATGTCTAAGATGTCTCCCAAGTAATGCTTAGGATTTGTGTGGCCAATTAAAGATTTTCCTTGCCTTTTTCTAGTACTCTTTTCAAACCTGTTCATTTCTTACTCCTTGCTATAATTATAATCAATTTTTTAAAAACTATTGATTTCCTAGTAACTTTTTAATTAAATTCTTTCTTTGGTTTAGGGGGGGAAATCCCAAGTTTATATACTTGTATTTCTATCCCTAAGAGTTTGTATTTCAGATAAGATAGACTGATTTCTATGTTTACCCCTTGTCTATATATGTATGTATGTATGTGTATATATATATATATATATATATATATATATATATATATATATATGGTAAAAGTTGTCATTGTCAGCAAATAAAAGTTATTTAAATAATTCTTCAACCATGATTATACATGTGATTCTGGAATTCTGCTTCTGGCCATAAAGAAGTAATTGATAGAAGAGACGCTTATGGTATGAACACCTGTAACACTGAACAAGTATATGAGGCTGCAGTTTTCAGGCTTTGCACAGCATGCTCTGCAGGACTTGATTCTTGAAAGAAAAGAAGCATATGAGGTGAGATGCCTATCTGTCCCAGCTTTCTGCTGGTAGTTAGTAATAAATTTACCCATGCATCTACCATGTGGCCCAGTGATTCTATTCCTAGATATTTACCCAAGTGAAATGGAAACATATGTCTAAAAAGATAGTGACACTAATATGTCATAGTAACTTTATAATAATAGCCCCTGGTTGAAAATAAGAAAAATACCTCTGATAGATAAACACATAGTGGTAGAGCCATAGAATTGAGTATTGCCCATCAAGTAAACATTAACATTCCTTTGAAATATAAAACGACATGAATGAAACTCAAAAAGTCATTTTGCTCAGCCAAAGATCATGGACCCAATTTATTTATAATTCCATTGTATAAAATTTGAAAGGAAGCATAATTACAGTGGAGTGACAGAAATTAGATAGTACTTGAGGGTTGTATGCAAAGGAGCATGAGGTACTTCTAGAGATGATAGAAATGTTCTCTATCTTGATTCAAGTGTGAATTACATAATTGTATAAATTTAACAACTGATCGAATTGTATACTTACAATATGTGCATTTCATTTTAGGGAAATTTTGTCTCAAATTTTCAAAAACAAATCTAGTTCAGTAAATTGAGTATGACCTGGAAAAAACAAGGAAATCAGAAAAAATAACTTTGAAATCCCTTTCTCTGCATTTTTGTCTTACTCTTTTTGATTTTATTTCTCCGATTTAAATTTTGCCGGCCTTACAAGCCCACTTCAGATGCATTCATGTAATTCAGAAATTATTGTCCCTTACAGTTGTTTGTGTGAATGATATATTTGCAATTTATAAATGTACACTACTTAAGGCACATAATATACCTGTTCATTCAAGAAAAATAATTAAACCAAACATTGTACTCAGAGCTGTAGAAATTAAGAAGAAAAGATACTGTCTCAGTCTTTAAGGCTGTTTTCGTTTTGAATGAAATCTATTCAGTGAATGAATCTATTACTAGAATTTAATCCTCAATGTTTGTTTGACAAATATGGAAGTATTACCTATGATACTTAAAAAAAATGTTCCTAGGCATTAAGAATAACAAAGGGGGCGACTGGGTGGTTCAGTGTTTGAGTGTCAGCCATCCGCTATAGGTCATGATCCTGGGGTCCTGGGATGGAGTCCCATATCAGGCTCCCCGTGGGAAGCCTGCTTCTCCCTCTGCTTATATCTCTGCCTCTTTCTCTGTGTCTCTCATGAATAAATGAATAAAATATTTTTTAAAAAAAGAATAACAAAGAACTTACACATCTCAACACCCAAACTCCCAATTTGATTGAAAAGTGGGCAGGGGACCTGAATAGACATTTTTCCAAGGAAGACGCACAGATGGCCAACATGCACATGAAAAGATGCTCAACATCACTAATCATCAGGGGAATGCAAATTAAAGCCACAATTAGATATTACCTAACTACCTGTCAGAATGGCTAAAATCATAAAGACAAGAAACAAGTGTTGGCAAGGATGTGGAGAAAAAGGACCCTTGTGCTTTTTGTAAGAATGTAAATTGGTGCAGCCACTGTGAAAAACAGTGGAAGTTCTTCAAAAAATGAAAAATAGAAATCTCACGTGATCTAATAATTACGCTACTAGGTATCTACTGAAAGAAAATGAAAACACTAATTCAAAAAGATATATGCACCTCTGTGTTTATTGCAGCATTATTTACGGTATTTATAATAGCTATGATATGGAGGCAACTCAAGTGTCCATCAATAGATAAATATATATCACATCTTTACACATTCATCTATTGATGAATTATAATGGAATTGTAATGGAGGATTATACAGCTGTAAAAGGTATGAGACCTTGTCATTTGCAACAACATGGAAGGACCTAGAGAGACTGAAATATGTCAGATAGCAAAAGACAAATACCATATGATTTACTTGCATGTGGAATCTAAAAAACAAAA
This sequence comes from Vulpes vulpes, assembly GCF_048418805.1. Lineage (NCBI taxonomy): Eukaryota > Metazoa > Chordata > Mammalia > Carnivora > Canidae > Vulpes > Vulpes vulpes. Next base: position 2,319,730 of record NW_027325669.1, read on the forward strand.
CAAATGGTGGGTATTTGTCGTTTCTAATTGCTGAGTAATATTCCATTGTACACACAGACCACAGCTTCTTTATCCATTCATCTTTTGATGGCCACCGAGGCTCCTTCCACAGTTTGGCTATTGTGGCCATTGCTGATTGAAACATCGGGGTGCAGGTGTCCCGACGTTTCATTGCATCTGAATCTTTGGGGTAAATCCCCAACAGTGCAATTGCTGGGTCGTAGGGCAGGTCTATTTTTAACTCTTTGAGGAACCTCCACACAGTTTTCCAGAGTGGCTGGCTGCACCAGTTCACATTCCCACCAACCATTTGCTTCAACGTGGATGGAACTGGAGGGTATTATGCTGAGTGAAATAAGTCAATCGGAGAAGGACAAACAGTATATGTTCTCATTCATTTGGGGAATATAAATAATAGTGAAAGGGAATATAAAGGAAGGGAAAAGAAATGTTGGGAAATATCAGGAAGGGAGACAGAACATAAAGACTCCTAACTCGGGGAAACGAACTAGGGGTGGTGGAAGGGGAGGAGGGCGGGTGTTGGAGGGGAATGGGTGACAGGCACTGAGGTGGACACTTGACGGGATGAGCACTGGGTGTTTTTCTGTATGTTGGTAAATTGAACACCAATAAAAATTAATTAAAAAAAATAAAAAACAAAACAAATGCATAAACAAACCAAAAGCAGAATCAGACCTATAAATACAGAGAACAAATTGGTGGTTGTTAGATAAAGCAGGAGTTAGGGATAGGTAAGATAGGTGACAGAGATGCAGGCTTCCACCTAGGAAATAAAAGATTCATCAAGAGTAAAGTCAATAATATTGTAATAGGGTTATATGGTGACAGACTAGCTATGCTTGTGGTGAGCATAGTATAGAGATGTTGAATCACTATGTTGTACATCTGCATCTAATGTAACATTCTGTGTCAACTATACTCAAAAATTTTCTAAAAAGAATAACAATGATATCTAATAAAATATGACTCATGACTTTAAGGCTCTCAGAGATAATGTGCAAGTCAAACAACTAAATAAATAACTTATAAAATCTAGACAAGTATCAATTGCTACATAAGATTAAAAGCAGCAGAATGGGAGAATGTCCTGGTCTGGGTAGATGGGTGGGGGACACCTTGTTTGAACCCTTACAACCTTAATACCCTTACAGTACTGCTGAGATTCCATTGGAAACGATGAGCACTGGTGTTAATACTATATGTTGGCAAATTGAATTTAAATAAAAGAAAATAAAAAGTGTAAAAAAAATGATAACTGCAGATGGTTCAAGCTAATACCTGTGAGAGAAGTGTTTCTGGCTAGAGGACATATGGAAAGACCCCCAAGGAAAACAAAGTGTGATACATAAGGAATGGAAAAGTAAGGCTAAACCATGGGGTGAGAGCTAAAATTGGGACAAAATACTAAGTCAAATCAATGAGAATAAACAAACATTACAGAAAGAGACATATAGAAAAGTCCTAAAACTTCAAGCCCCCGCAGAAGAAATGATGGCCATAACCAAAACTTCATTTGGCCTTCACATGCCTTAAGCTTGGAGGGGCCACTACACCCATTTGGGGAGAATCTCCTGAACAGGCATCACAAGTCCTTTTTCTCTTTTTCCCTGATCTGGTTCTTGTTCTAGTCCTGGAGGGATTTACTAGCTGGTGCTCTGGGGTAACATACATGCTAACACTCGAAAGCTATAATGCACTAGCAAATTGGAGAATCGTACCTGGATATCTGTAGTCCACACCTAAGCTGCTTCTATGGGAATTAAGGATCCATTCTAATAGCATGTACTATATTAAGAATATTTGCAAAAAATAGCCTACTCTTTATGCTGAAATGAATTTTTAAAACATTTTATTAAAATGTTAAATGACTCCTAAATGCTCATCATTTTATATCTAATTATCATAAATCGCTAAGGTTTTTTGCTTATCCTTATAAAGTAAATAAAAATGTGACTTTTTTTTTTTACACAAAACCTCTTTATAAAATTTCAATTGTTATACTTGTTTTTGAAATACAGCATCCAATAATGCCAAATGTCAGGAAATATATTCATATGCAGTGTAAAATTTTAATTCACTAATTTGTCACTTCCTCCCATCAGCAATCAGCCGTCATTCATGGAGAGTTTACAAGCTAAGTGCATGAAGCCAGAGGGCTTAAGTGACTTCCAGACTTTGACTGTAATGTTTTTAGGAACTTGACCCAGATGAAGGATGTCAGGTTTTTTCAGTTTAGTGAATTTCCCACTGAATACATCAATACAGAATAGAATAGGGAGAGAGGAAATAAGGACTCTCCAATAATGGATTTTTTTTGTTGTTGATTGTCAGTAAGTTGACCTGACTCCTTCTAATCCAGTCTAGAATGGCAAATGAATTCAGGATGTGTCATCACCGTCAAGCTACTGTAATATCCATGATGTTCAGACAAGCTTTTCTTTTTTTTTTTAAGATTTTATTTATTTATTCATGAGAGACACAGAGAGATGAGAGAGAGAGAGAGAGAGAGAGAGAGAGAGAGAGAGGCAGAGACACAGGCAGAGGGAGAAGCAGGCTCCGTGCAGGGAGCCGGACATGGGACTTGATCCTGAGTCTCCAGTATCACACCCCGGGCTGAAGGCGGCGCTAAACCGCTGAGCCACCCGGCTGCCCAGACAAGCTTTACCTAATGCATATTTATTTATTTCTTCTTTTTTGCTATTGATCTTGACCTTCACTTCAGCCATTATATTCTTTGTCATCTGTGGAAGGTTTGTTAGACTAATTTCATGTAGTGAAGACTTGTGTCAATGTGAACACCCATAACCAGACATACAAGATATTTTCAGTAAATGTGTCATTTTCACTTGATGAAAAGAGTATAGTAAGTTTCATAATCTTATAAAACTTGAAGAGGAAAAAAAAAAAACTTGAAGAGGAATGTTACTACAATTTGTGGCTATAGACCAGAAAATAAGGGATGGATAATGATTTTTTGAAAAAATAAAATTTTACTTTGATAAAAAATAAACAACATTCCCCTGGATGATGATTCTGAGAAGATGATTTTCAACTACTTTAAAGACAATTCTAAATATCTCTATAACATGCGTCATGGAGTTAATAAGAAACAACTCAGGTTTTTATGTCACTTAAAATATAAAGCATTAAATTTACGAGTATTTGAATTTTATGTGCAAGAAGCTTATCAGATGACTTTTAAAAAATATTTTAACTAGTATGCCAATGAAAATAAGGGCATTTAAAATGTACTTGTGAAAAAATATACTAATCTGAAAAATGGCTTTTTGTATTGTCAGCCTTTATACTGATTGTCACCGTGTGTGAATAAATGTCAGAATCACAAACACTATTTTAATTATTGCCAAAATCAGAGACAAAATTGATTGTCAAGATCAATTTTAATTTAAAATTAAAACCCACCATAATTTTATGTACCACTAAGAGAGGCAGGATGAAAGGAAGAAAGAAGGAAGGAAGAATAAAAAGAAGGAAAGAGAGAAGTGGTATATGAGGGAGAGGGGAAGGAAAGTAGAAGAGAGAAAGAAAAGAAAGAAAAAAGAAAGAAAAGTAAAGAAAGAAAATAGACTAGGACACAGAACTTTTTTGTAACTTTTCACAATTTTATATCTATTGGAAAAATTCTCTTAGACTCATCTAGATACACATTTTTCATTATGTTGTGCACTATTTAAGAAAATGGAAGTTATTATTGCATATTCTTTTTTTAAAAAAAAGATTTTATTTATTTATTTATTCATGAGAGAGACACACAGAGAGAGAGAGAGAGAGAGAGAGAGAGAGAGAGATAGAGGCAGAGACACAGGCAGAGGGAGAGGCAGGCTCCATGCAGGGAGCCCGACGTGGGACTCGATCCCAGGTCTCCAGGATCAGACCCTGGGCTGAAGGCGGCGCTAAACCACTGAGCCACTCAGGCTTCCCTATTATTGCATATTCTTAAAAAATGAAAGTACAAGTTTGGTAAGTTGGTTAAATATTCCCAAAACTTTTCCACAATCTTTCTCGTCTGACTCACTTTTGATGCTGTGTCATCAGCATCTCTGCTTTGTGCATACTACTATCCTCAGTGACATAGAAGTAGTGAGGGCTCAGAATCTTTCTAAGAAGCGTTTTTACAGTGCCCCTGTGATAGTCTTCTGAGCTGTTGTGACACATTCTGCAAGTTTTGTTTTCTTGATCTCACCAGAATATGTCACTGGAAGGTTTTCAGACAACAGCCAGAACTGCTGTTTCTTCCTCAAAATCCTTTAAGAGTGCATTTGAGTGAAACAGGGGGGCCACATGCCCACATATGCAGGACTTGAGAATAGCACCATGACCACCATCTACGGAAAAGGGATTGTCAAGAAGCTACTGGCTATAAGACGCATTCTGATTTTGAAGATGTTAAAATGTGGAAAAGTGTGCATCTCAGAATTATTGGAATGGACTACTCTCTCATTTTTCTTCTTGTCACTATGATTATATATTTAAATTCGGAGATGGTCATAGTTCATCTTAGGAGGCTCTACTTTAATATTCTTCAGTAGGAGAGAGGTGGAAGGCTTTTCCATCTGTAGGTTTCCACAGCTCATAGGTCAATAGGAGTAAAAATTATCCTTTGAAATGGGGAGCTGGTGACTTCATTGGCCATTAGAGCACAATGTAGGTTTGGAAAAACCTCTGTGGTGACTGAGACAGGGAATCCAGAAAACAAAACGACTTTAACAAGTACTCTGAAGACCAAAAATGGGATTATGTAGTGGCTCTCATCCACATTAGTATGGAAGATTTCTGTGGCAGTGCTCAGCAGAGTATAGAAGCTGAGATGATGTAGGGTTGACTAATCAAAGGTGGTGGTTTTAGCCAGCAAGGGTTGAAGGAAAGTCTGAAGTCCCACACTGCTCTTACTTTCTTGAATGTTTTACATATTGCAAACCGTAACATTCCAAACAGAATTATGGGAAGAGTGGAGACATAAAACTACTTATTGATTATATTTCTGTGTAACATGTATATGGATTAACACTGAACAAGCATACATAAATATAGATTAAAAAGATCCAGATTCATCTTGCTTGAGATGTTCGTCTTTTTTGACCGTAATACTCTTCTGCCAATTTATAGATGTTTGTTTTTTCTGTAATTATACCTGTGTTTTAACATCCTGAAAAAGATTTGGAATGAAATGATTCAGAGCCATTATAAAACTAAAATGATTTTTTAAAATTAAATCAAAGAGGAACGTGCTACGGTACTAAACTTTCAATGCTGCTACAAAAATAAGCAAAGATCATTGACTCAGTACCTCACATATTGAAAACCAAATGAGTGTGTGTCATCATTGAAAGGAAGAAAAACACAAAAAACCCCAGAAACTTAGAAACCTTGGAGCCACATTAGCAGCCATTTCAATGACTGAAACCACAAGTGTGTATAATGCTTACCTCCTGGGTAAACATACATGAAATGTATGTAAGCTACTTAGGGTTGCTTCTAGTGCATTTGGATTGATCCCATTTGATTCCTAAGCCCTCAATGAAAATAATCAATGGGTATAGCAAAGCTTTCTGCCATTTGAATTGTAATTTATTTCAATAAAAAATTTGTGACCTTGAGCTGAACGATGCATGTCTTTCTTGGAAGTGCCTATTAGTATAATTTATCATGAAATGCTTTTAAGTGAATTTGGAAGGATTGATCATGACAGATAAGAGGCATAAACCCTTCCTCACACTTCTTTTGTTTACAAGTATGAATTGTGCATGAATAGTGCGGCAAACAGAATTCTACTGGGTGATATGTAGCTGTTTTCTCAATTGAACAGGTAGTTCTATTTTGCAGGATGTAGGGGCGAATTATGGCATTTTTTCATAATCAAAAGTCCAGTAAGTGTCTGAATATAAGTGCCTAGTGTCTCATTAACATGTTAGACATTACCCACCTGAACACAAAAATGAAAACAAAAACAAAATCGCAGAAGCTGTCTTATCAGAGGCATCCTCACTGAAGTGGAAATTAAGACAGGTAACTCTAATGCAGAATCTAGTTAAAACTGTTCAGGAAAAAAAAAAAAAAAAACATTGCTCAGGAATTGCCAACCAAAATGTTTTTTTTTTTTTTTTTAATTTTATTTATTTATTTATTTATGATAGTCACAGAGAGAGAGAGAGGCAGAGACATAGGCAGAGGGAGAAGCAGGCTCCATGCACCGGGAGCCCGATGTGGGATTCGATCCTGGGTCTGCAGGATCGCGCCCTAGGCCAAAGGCAGGCGCCAAACCGCTGCGCCACCCAGGGATCCCCCAAAATGTTTTTAAATAACATAAATTGATAAATTTTGGATATTGAGAAACAAAATCTAGATGGATTTTCGTGACTTTCCTAAACAACCTAGGATAATCAGCTGGTAAACAATTGGGATTTATCTTTTTTCAACAGGATAGGAAGATAATATACGTAAACTAATGAATGCTCTCCTGTACACTAGTAATAACTAGTAATAAAATACAGATGGAATGAAAAACGTTCCCAGTCACAAATATCAGAGGTATGTGAAGAGATAAAATATATTTTATCCATGATTTGGGCAATAGTTGAGAGCTTAGTCATCAAAAGTCACGGGTTCTGGAGCCAAGAGCATATGGTATAAATATCAGCTTTGCCACTCATCAGCTATATGATATGAAGTGACTTAATTTAAAGACACATTGCTGTGGCTTCATTCCCTATTTGTGAAATGGAGATAATAACAATAATGCCATTGACCTAAGGTCATGGTGAGAATGAAATTCATTAATATTTGTAAAGCATTCAAGTAGGTGCCTACAATGTAGTAAGTGCTCTCTAAATATTAGTTATGGTAACTATATAAAACTTTAAGGAAGAACATAAATAACTGGATAAAGAATAACTCTAATACTGAATAGGAAGTCTTAGTATTCAACACCATCAGTTCTCCCTAAATAACTATGTTGATTTAATCTAAATCTGAGCCCAATTTCCATAAAAGTTTATACAAAAGAAGTGATGCACTGTAGTTATACAGGGTATATATATTAGAATCAGGTGACCTGGGTTCCTTATTTAATGATTCCAATTTTCATTCTCCTAATCTATAAAGCAAATGTAGTAATAAAATATACCTCATATAATTAAATGTGATTATTTGTGTCAGTAAAGCCTTTGTCATAGAACCTGACCCAGAAAAAGCAAGCTGTATGTAACAGTGAGCTATTGTTGCCAATATATTTGGGGAAATACGTTTTACTGAAAAAATAATTGTACACGAGTAGCAAAGTGGTCTTTTTCTTTAATAAGAGGAAGCTGGGAAAGGTGTGATAACTCAGGGAGATTATTCTCCTAGACATGAAAATTTGTTAGCCTTCCACAGCAATTAGAACTGTGTGGCACAGGTTCAACAATGAAAAGGTGAATGGAGCTGAAGATAAAAACAGAAGACAGTGATTAATACACAGTAACATTGCTTTATATCAATACTCCTTTAAGCATTTTACATGTAAATTAACCCCAAAAAGATAGTGTTTGCTCCCCTGAGTTACAGAGGCACTGGTGGGCTAAGTGACCTGCCTAAGGTGTATTGAGTGTCAGAGTGGAATTGGACCTGCACATCTGGTTCTGGAATCCACACTCTCCTCTAAGGCACTAGGAGATTTTATGATTTAGTAGAGTTGAAATTTTCAGTCATTGGAGAATATTTGAAGAGTTCAATAATTAGTGCTAGGATATACATATATATATATATATATATATTTGTTAGAATGTATATATATGTATATATTTGTAGACTATAACTATATACATAGAATGTAGCTATATATACTATTATATATGTACAATATGACTATATATAGAACATAGCTATAGTTATATATGGTTTTAGATATATAGTTATATTCTAGGAACATAAATTCCAGATCAATAAATTATTTTAGTATGCTTAAAGACATCTAAATAAACTTGGGGGGTGATAATCATGGGGTAGACTTTTCAAAGTGTGGCAAGGTGTTAATTGAACCCAGATGGATCTGTAGATTCTCCTTCTCTGAGAAATGGATGGGTCAGTGGCTTCATAGGCATCAATTAGCAAGAGTTGATAACCTTGGAAAAATGACTTTTGGGGAATATATCTGAGCAACCATCCCTAAAAAGTGACAGCTGAGACATGGAGATTAACAGGGCAGGTCAAACAACCTCACTTTGGTGGCCTATATTTAGAGAGAGAACCCAGGCAGAATTTAATCCCATTCCGTTCAGTTCATCTCAGTAATATGCACACCTGCTGTGTGCACTGTGCAGTGTTTTAAATACAATAGTGGAAAAAATTAGTGTTTTCTCTGTCCTCATGGGGCCAGTTTACAGTCACCTGATAGTGACCAAAAGTCGTATAAGACAGTATAATACAGCGTGCCGTTAGAGAAGTCCAGGGTGCTATCGGGTAAGAAGGGTGCTTAATCTAGATTTTGTGCTTGTAGAAGGCTTCCCAGAGAAAACAATAGCTAGGACAAGATTAAGCGTTAAGTAAGAGGGATGCCTGGGTGGCATAGTTGGTTAAACGTCTGACTCTTAATTTTGGGTCAGGTCCTGATCTCAGAATCCTGAAGTCCAGCCCTGTGTCGACCTCTGTACTCAGCATGAAGTCTGCGTGAGATTCTCTCTTCCTCTCCCTCTGTCCCTCCCACTCATGCTGTCTCTCTCTCTAAAATAAATAATCTTTTTTTAAAAACCAAGAACATCTGCTCCTTTTCCTAGTTCTGTTTGTGAAAAGAACTCTATTTTCTCCAAGTATTGAAAATAGAGACCTGGATTTCTAAGGAAATAGGAAAATAAACAACTAGATATGTAGGCTGAGAATCAGGAGGAAGATCTTGACTGGACATGTGGAACTGAGGTATCAAGTAAGCAACTAGTGATGGGAAACATGAAAAAAGATTGTCAAGGGATAGAATGTAGAGTTAGCACAGGTCCTACTGCAGCGCCCTGCATATTACCAACAGTTAATGGGAGTTAAAACAAAAACTCTGACTGCAACCCTGGAAAGAAGCTGAATAAATCCTACCTCGTTGAGCCCAAGTAACCCTTGGAGCCATGATAGATAGTAATAATTTAAAAAAAATCACTGATTTATATCACCTAGTCTGGAATAGTTTGTTACACAGAAATAGATGACTCTGGAATACTATTTTCTGAAAGGTTCTCATGATGAACCTTAGTTTGGTGACCACAAGGCAAGAAATCCAAAAGTAGAATGTGGTACAACTTTCACACTTCCGTGGCTCCTAACAAACCACATTGACTCTTGGAAAGACTTCACTTCTCCAGGAGATTAGATACTATATCACCATGGTATCAGTTCTTCTTTTATACTTTTTAATGTAAATATTCTGGACTGAATTAAATCAATCATTTTATTTTATTTTTAAAACAATCTTTAAAAATATTTTATGTATTTATTCATTAGAGACACAGAGAGAGGCAGAGACAAAGGCAGAGGGAGAAGCAGGCTCCTCTCAGAGAGCTCAATGCAGGACTTGATCCCAGGACCCCAGGATCATTCCCTGAGCCAAAGGCTGGTGATGCTCAACTGCTGGGCCACTCAGGTGCCCAAAATCAATAATTTTAATATTGTATCATTCTACTACTTTCTTTTAAAAAAAATATTTTATGTATTTGAGAGAAAGCATGAAAGAGAGAGAGAGAGAGAGAGAGAGAGAGAGAGAGAGTGTATGTACACAAGCACGGAGGAGGGACAAAGGGAGAGGGAGAAGCAGACTTGCTGCTGAGCAGGGAGCCCAAGTTGGGGCTCAATCCCAGGACCCTGGGATCATGACGTGAGCTGAAGGCAGACGCTTAACTGACTGAGCCACCCAGGTGCCCCTCATCCTCCTACCTTATTTCTATGACATTAATTGAATTGTAATGTTTAACTTTGCATTAGAGTAAGATTTTCTTATGTTTAAATTTTAATTTTAAGATGTACTATTAGGTGGTAATGTGAAAGAAAAGATGCTGACAAACATTTTTAAAATGAAGATTTGAAGACATAATCCCATGTCAAAGACAATAAAATGTGAGAAAGTATATCTCATAAGTGGATGCAATATAATATTTAATATTGATACTCTCATTCTAGCAAAGAATATGAAAGATAAAATTTCAAGATAAGCTCAGGAAATGGGGCATGATTTGGGTCAGTCTGTTCCAGGACCTGACTTTTATTCTACAACATCGGACTTAAGTAGTCATTTACTCTCAACTTTCTGAGGCAGCTGAATTATAGTGCCCGACATCCATAGCTCTCTCTTTCAATTGTCCACATGTATCAGAGTCTTTGCTGGAGGAGCTAATGAATCATTAAGACGTTCCTGTAGAGGGCCTGGTGGTGGTGGCCCGGGCTGAAGGCCCGGGGGTCACAGATGATGGCCATTGTAATGCAAAAGAAGAAAGGGCCTGGAAATAGGAATAAGAGCAAAAGTATATACATTTGACTGTTTTCAGAATTGATCTCTTCTCAGAATATGACCGGAAATGCCAGTAACCAACTGGAGTTTGAGAATAATCATGACAAGAAATTGTGCACCTTACTTTTCACACTAGAACATATTCTTGATTGAGTCTTTTAGCTGAAAAAAAAAAAAAGATTCAAGAAAAGATGAAGAATTCTTTGAGAAAAACAAACAAAAGCTTCCTACTACTTCTCCAAAGGGACTGATTGGTTCCCAGAGATCCCTGTACTAAAAAAAAAAGCTGAGGAAACACGGGCAGATCCAGTTATGTAAAACCCAACATCTAGGTCAGTGGCATAACTATTCAGCTATGCGCTGAGATTCCAGATTGCCACCTTCTGGAGTCACGGGTCTTCCCTGCCTTCCCATCTGCCGGTTAAAACAAAAACTAAATAACCTAATTTGCTAAAAATTCCATAAAAGCAGTAAGGTCCTGAGGTGGTATCAGTTTTGTTCCTCAAATATTGGTCACTGGAAAAAAATGTCCTTACTGCATATTTACAATTTAAAGAGCGTTTTAGAAGGCAGCCAGACTTAGAAGGTGAACGTGTTGTTTGGCTCCATTTATGTGGTGTTTAGGGGAGGATAGAGCTGTGACAGAGAACAGATCCGTGGGCTCCAGCGGGTGAGGATGAGGGAGAAGGGGAGTTGCTGGGTGTCGGGTACGCTGTTTGTCTTTTTTTTTTTTTTTTTTCGTTCAACAACACCATCTTTATTCAAAAATATATATCTATGAGACATTTCAGAATATACTGCTGCCACCAATGACAGCCTATACTTCTAAATAAAGTCCTAAATTAATATACAAATTTAAGCTTTAAAAATATTCTTTAAGAAAAACAAAACAAAACAAAAGAAGAATGAAGACTTTCTGAGGAATATGACCTAAAGGAAAGGTCCTTTGAGGCCTATGGGTGCCCTAAGTAAAGAAAACACACAACACAAAACCACCCACCCCACCCCACCCGATCACCTCATACATACAAGGAGAAGAAAGGTTCACTTAAATTAAACAAATGAAGTAATAGCACACTTGGGGAGGATACGGGGAGAATTAAAATTTAAAAAACAAAAGCATTTCATTAAAAAACACAACAAAACAAAAAACCCAAAACTAACTTCCTTATAAGGAAGTCCACTAGTAACAGGGGTTAGGAGGCCAACACATTCATTTACATAATTGCTACAGTTTCATTTCTTGCTCTTGCTGTAATAATTATGCACCAATTGCTGGTCAAACTCAATCAGATAAAACATAGCAGTGGGCGAAATCCATTATGTCATAACATTTTCATCTAGATGACAGAAGCAAATATCTACTATACCCCTTTGATTCATGGCTAGTAACATTTTGCTTCCTTGGTGAAAGCACAGAGAATGTCCAAGATGGGTCTATTCCAAAACAAGCGCTCATGTGTAGGACTAAAGCAGCACGCCATATGGGGAGGGGGAATATGTGCAGAAACAGCAAATATTAGAATTGATCTTTCAATTTTAGAAAAGTCACCTACTGCCCTATGGCCTCTGGGAAGAAAAACTTTGTAGAGACTCATTAATTCAATAATGACAGGACAACAGGCAGTGTCAATAAGCAAACACACAGTCTGTATTCAAATCCAAAAAACAGCTTAAATGCTACTTACTATGTTCTACAGAGAGTTAAACTGAACACCTGCTACGACTTTTCATCCTTTTTGCTTCATGGCAGGCAGGAGAGCTTCTTAAAGGAAAGCCTGCCACACGTTTAAAACACAGGCTATGTTTCAACATGTTTAACATGTAAGATTACAAGTAATTGGCTTTTTGGTAATCCTGAAAATAACTCAAAATAATGGAGATTCTGAAGCCCCCACCACTGAATTCCTTTTTACAGCTTCTGGATTTCAGCCTCTGGGCTCTGACTCCTAGTATACTATTTGGGCGAATTGGTTTCTGCCCTTTCCAATGTCAAAAATAAGCCTGCCAAATCAGAGCGATTTCCAGTCAGCAGGCCTAACCTTCACTAAAAGCAAGGTAAAAATCCTCTCAAACTACATTATATAGTCATAATGTCAGCTGGCATGATAGTGGAATTAAAACCCAAAATTAAAATCCGTGACTTACCCCCTTCCTCTGCCCAAGCTATTCAGTCACAGCTCATCAGAGTACTTTTCCTCCCCCGGGGCACAAGGACAGGCACAGTGGCCAGTGGCAGAAACTGACATACACAAAGTGTCATATTCACAAGGGACATGTTCATGTTTACTCACCATACTGTAGACATGCGCCCAGTGAAGGAAAGGAGTGTGAGCCCTACTCCCCAAGAGACATGGGTTGAAAAAGCAACACCTGTGCAGAGCCCAGACTCGGTAGCTTTTGGGGTCCACCAGTGCCATTTCTAACAACCGCCTTCACAACCGATTTGGGCCAAAAGACCATGTTTTTAGGAACGTTTTCTCAGACAGTGGGTGCCTGGGAAGGTTGTTTGTAGGAACCTGAAGTAAGTAACTTATTTTTAACTCATGCCTGTGATCCCTGTTACTCTTGTTTCTCAACTACAACTTCATGTCCCAGATCAGCTGTGAATCTAATTGCTAGATTCCCCAGTCAGCTTATAAAACAAACACACCTCACCTCTGACTACATGTCACTGGAAGTAAGGAAAAGGAAGGATGAGATTTGGCAAACTCTTTATGGCAAAGCTGCTTGACAGTTGTGCCTCCAACCTTTGGGGTGGATGGTAGCCAGGAAAGTCAATGACACCAGAGTAAGTCCTTCAGTGGAGGCCTGTACTGAACTTGAACAAGCCCAGCTCAGAAAAGAAGCTGCTTTCGTGACACAATGCTGTCCTAAGCGACAAGATTCTTCTGAAAGCTTCCAGAAGTACACATGATTTTCGTAACTTCTTGGGTGTAAAGAGAGAGCTAAGAATGGAAAACCAACAGGGGCATGAACACATGAAGTGGGAGTTTGTATTCCTTCCATATATGAACCTAAATGACTCCACTTGCCACTGTTGTGAATTGTGCTCAACAAAGAGAGGACGGAGAGGAGAATTGTTGGACCCTGGCTCACGGGTGCCAACGTGTCCCGGCGGACGCCCCAGAGACTCAGACCCCAGACAGGCAGATGCAATTAGCAAGAGGGTTTATTGGACGTTTGCGCAAACGGGCTTTCCGCCTCCGAAGAGGAAGAGAGCCCCGATTAGCAATTACAGGTATCTTTTAAAGGCAAAAGGAAAAAAAAAACCGCTTAAAGACAAAAGAACCTCGGGAGTCGCATAGCATTCAGGTTATTGATTTCACAGAGGGTCAACATGAACCTATTCAGGGACATTCCAATCAGGGTGTGGGGGGAAATGGTTTTCTTATTGTAAACAGAATGCTTTTAGTTGCTAAAATTTCAGGAAGACGCCTGGATGGGCTGCCTCTGGATTAGGGCTGGCCCTACTTACAAGGGGGGAGGTTTCTTCATTCCCTCCTCTTGTTTGGGCTGATTTTAACCTTAAAATCTTAGGGAACATTTATTTCTTCAGTTTGGTGGGCCCGACATTGCTGAGTTAATACCAGAGCTTGGGTAATAAACAATCTTTCTCGGATGAACTGGAGCGGCCAGTTGAGGACTCAGGGGACGAAAGTTAGCAGCAGGAGCAGGATAACTAGAGGGCCCATAATGGTAGAGATTAGGGTGGTCAACCAGGGAGACTGATTAAACCAGCTTTCAAACCAGCCCTGCTGGGCCTCCCGGTCCCTTTGTCTTTTATTTAACCTTTCCCTGAGTTTGGCCATGGAGTCTCTGATGACTCCAGAATGGTCTGCATAGAAACAGCATTTTTCTCCTAGGGCTGCACACAGTCCTCCCTCTTTCAGGAATAGTAAATCCAAGCCTCTCCTGTTTTGGAGTACTACTTCTGAAAGTGAGGTGAGGGACTGTTCTAACTTAGAAACAGACTGCTCTAGTGCCCGTAGATCCTCATCTACAGCTGCCTGGAGTTCTATATAACATCGTGAGCCCTGGATCAGAGCAGCTGCGCCAGTACCCACCCCAGTAGCGACCCCTAGTCCCAACATAACAGCTAGGGTTAGGGAGACAGGTTCGCACCAAAAACGGGTGGGATGTTCATTATACTGATTTTCTAGAGTTTCAGCAGGGTGATAGAACACCCTGGGTATGATCTGCATCATGACACAGAAGTTGTTTGAGCTATTTAGAACCTTAGCTGACACACAGGGGGTGAGGACTTTGTTGCATGCCCACCAAGTTCCCGGCTGGGGCTCCAGGTAAGAGTCAGTCCCTAAAATCTGGGCGGTAGTATTGCAGAGTTCCTGGTAACCCCGGGTGAGTATAGTTAGCCTTGACAGTGATGGAATCCCAGGAGGAGGAGGGCCTCTCATCCTGTGTCTCCCTAGTCTCGCACCCCCAATTTTTACAATAGAAGTATTCCCCTCCTCCACAGGTGGGATTTAGCCTGCGATCTCTGTGGTACCCGGGACAGACATAAAAGGGAAGAGTGCTTAGCATGGCCCTTCTGTCAGGCGTGCCACATCCTCCCCATGGGTCTAATCCCAGTCGCCCTGGAGGGCTTTCTCGGTTAGAGGCTCTAGAGGTGTCGAAGTATCCCTCTAGGTCCCATGGGCTAGGGGCCCCTATGGTTAGCTTGCATAGGTCAGGATATAGGTTAGGCCACCAGGTTCCCACAGGGGCGGTCTTAGTTATAGACCAAACCTCGTCACCCCCAGACATTAGTACCTGCCAGGTTAACCTTTTGAGGGCATGAGGGTCACCTCTGGCGGGGGTGAAGAGCGCTAGGAGAGGTAGGAATATAACAACTGTCATTGAACAATTTTTTGAAAGTCTTATCTTGAGCGGGTTTTGGGTGCAGTGGAGCTTCCATTGGAGTGGCTCGTCCGGTTCGCCTGGCTGGCGTCAGCGGTGCTCGTTGATGGGGCGCGCTTCACGTGTGAGGCGTGGACCCAAGCAGCAATGCCGTCTACCTTTAAGGCGGTTGGGGTGGTCGGTAGTACAGTAAATGGGCCCTTCCAGTGGGGCTCAAGCATCCTGGACTGATGTTTCCTGATGTAGACGGAGTCACCGATCTGGAACGGGTGTGGGTTGGTTGTGTCTCCGGGGCGGTAGACAGCCGCAAGGGGTTTCCAGATCTGGCGCTGGATAATCTGGAGCGCCTTTAGCCTGTCCTGTAAACCGGGAGTGTTAGCAAGAGGGTCAATAGCAGAATCTAGCAAGTCCGTTACTGGTGGGGGACCTCCATAGAGAAGCTCGTAAGGAGTTAGCCCATGGCGCGCGGGAGTGTTCTGGACTCAGAACAGGACCATAGGGAGGAGTTGGACCCAGTCTCTAGTGCCAGTCTCCAATGTCAATTTGGTTAGGGTCTCTTTAATTGTTCTATTTATTCTTCCTACCTGCCCTGAGCTCTGGGGTCTGTATGCACAATGTAATTTTTAATTTATCCCCAGTAATCTGGCCACCAACTGACTTACCTGGGAGACGAAGGCGGGGCCGTTGTCCGACCCTATTACCTTGGGCAGTCCAAACCAGGGGAAAATTTCTTCTAGGATTTTCTTGACAACCACATGGGCAGTTTCTCGTTTGGTGAGGAAGGCTTCTGTCCATCCTCCTGTGGGCCTAGTGCAGCGGCTCGTGCTGTTTCATCGGCCGTCCTGTTCCCCTCTGCTACTGGGTCGTTGCCGTGCTGATGCCCAGGACAGTGAATTATCTACCACGGCCGCCCCGGCTTTACGTTCACCATTTCGTAGAAAGCTACTCCCCTCAGTGTACCAGGTTGCTTCAGCATCTGGCAAAGGCTGGTCCGTCAAGTCCCTTCTGGTGCCATGGACCTCAGCTAGGATCTGGTGGCAATCATGCATTACCAGGGAGGGGGACTCGGCTTCTGGAAGCAAGGTGGCCGGGTTTGGGGATGTAGCCGTTCCGAACCGTATCCGCTCAGAATTCAGTAACATGGCCTGATAATGGGTGACCTGGCGTTTGAGAGCCATCGATCAGGGGGCTGGCGGATGACTGTCTCTATGGCATGGGGGGGCCACCACAGTGAGGGGTTGGCTGAAGGCCAACTTATCTGAGGCTTTTACCAGGACTGCCACAGCCACTATTATTCGGAGACATGGGGGCCATCCTGCAGCCACTCTGTCTAATTTTCTTTTGAAAAGTATGCCACGGGCCTTTTCCAGGGTCCCAGTTTCTGAGTTAGGACCCCTTTGGGTATTCCTTGGTGTTCATCAGCATATAGCGCAAATGGCTTGGTTACATCTGGGAGGCTCAGGGCAGGGGCGGTCAATAAGGCCCTTTTTATTTTGTCAAAAGCCAATTGTTGCTCCTTTCCCCAGTGGTAGGGGGTGTTGGATTTCGTGAGAGGATATAGGGGAGCCGCCAGCTCTGCAAACCCGGGTACCCAGAGGTGGCAGAACCCAGCACTGCCGAGGAACTCTCGTAGCCCTCTGGCACTAGTGGGTGCTGGGATCAGGGCTACAGCCTTTTTGCGGCCCTCCGTCAGCCACCTCTGGCCTCCTTCCAGGAGATATCCCAGATAGGTCACTCGTCTCTGGCCTATTTGGGCCTTTTTGGCGGAGGCCCTATACCCCAGTCCTCCCAGTCTCTCGAGCAGGGCCCCCGTACCTTTTACACAATCCTGTTCTGTCTTAGCCGCTATGAGCAAATCAAACACGTACTGCAGGAGAACGAGGTCCGGATGGCCAACTCGGAAGTCTGCCAAGTCCTGATGCAAGGCTTCGTTGAACAAGGTGGGGGAGTTTTTGAATCCCTGTGGTAGCTTTGTCCAAGTGAGTTGTCCTGAGAATCCCGTCTCAGGATCTTTCCATTTAAAGGCAAAAATAGGCTGGCTTTGAGAGCTTAACTTTAGGCAAAAGAATGCATCTTCTAGATAGAGCTCAAGGGTCCTTCTGCCTCAGTTAAAACTGAATGTTGAGCTCCCGTAGCAACCAGGAAGGTCACTGGTTGACCCCCCAACTTTAAGGGTTATCCGAGGCTGGGGGGGGGGGGGGGGCTCCTGGCCCTGACATCCCTACTCTTCATCCTCTAGGGACAGTACGGGAATGGGCTTCTTCTTAGGTCCCTGCGTTTGGCCCTTCTTTGGACAATCTTTAACCCAATGTCCTTTTTCCTTGCAGTAGGCACACTGGTCTCGTTCAACCTGTGGTCTTCTTTTGTCTCCCAGGTCCTTACTCTGTCCTGACTTACTCTGCCCTGAGCCCTGTACTACGGTGGCCAGTATCCCAGTCAGTTCTTTATTGCGTTTCCTTTATCTCTTTTATTTTGTCTCTCTCTCTCTCTCTCTCTCTCTCTCTCCTCTCTCTCTCTAAGTATACATACGGTAGCCTTCCATTAATCTTTCCAGAAAACCTGCCGGCGTCTCATCTTTTCCCTGCACTATAGCACGTACCTTTGCCAAATTGGTGGGGCGACGCCCTGCCCCTCTGAGACCCGCTAGGAGTACCTGGCGATAGAGACGGAGCCGCTCCCTCCCAGCAGCAGTGTCATAGTCCCAGGTCGGGCGAACCAAGGGGAAAACGTCCTCAATTTCATTAGGCAGCTGGGTCGGCCTCCCATCCGCCCCGGGGACGTTTTTCTGTAGGCGCGCGGTCTCTCCTCCGTGGTGAGGAGAGTCTGCAGGAGCTGATCAGGGTGCCCATGGGGTCCTGGCTGAAAGACCGGGGCCTTCACCTGCAAGATAATATCAATATTAAAAGTTCCATTCCTGGGCCACCCGACGTTGAGAGTCAGCCACTCTGAGGAGCAGAAGGTGACCCATCTTCGTCTTTTGACTTCGACCGAAAGGTTGTGTGCTCGCCGGCGACTTCTTTCCAGTGATCTAGAGCGAGGCTTAAAGGGGTGGTTACAGTTTGCCCCGCGGGTGTAGAAAAGAGGTGAGCGGGGAGGAAGAGGACAGGAAGACAGAACAGACAGATGCACACAGATGACGGGACCGGCACGGCGGATTCAGACGGGAGCGGTCGCCAACAGCGACCCTCCCCGAAGAGGAGGGAGTGCCGGGCTCCCTCCCTCTTCCAGACCACTCGGGAGTCCGACTCCGGAGCGGGACCAGAAAGACACAGAACGAACAGACGCACACGAATGACAGGACTGGCGCGGCGGATTCAGATGGGAGCAGTCGCGAACAACGACCGTCCCTGAAGAGGAGGGAGTGCCGGGGCTCCGTTCCTCTTCCAGACCACTCCGGAGTCCGACTCCGGAGGGGGACCAGGGGTCTCGGGCACGTCTGCCTCCCCCGCTGGTCCAAATACAGAATACAGAGTACAGCGTCCTGCAGGCACAATACAGACCCGGCACAGACCCGGCCAGTCAGACAAACGGACGAGACAGATATGACATTTAGCGAGCTCGGTCTTACCTCCTACCGGTCTTAGGATTGAGCCTGGGGCGTCTCGGATCCCGGACGAGCCCCCAAATGTTGGACCCTGGCTCACGGGTGCCAACGTGTCCCGGCGGACGCCCCAGAGACTCAGACCCCAGACAGGCAGATGCAATTAGCAAGAGGGTTTATTGGACGTTTGCGCAAACGGGCTCTCCGCCTCCGAAGAGGAAGAGAGCCCCGATTAGCAATTACAGGTATCTTTTAAAGGCAAAAGGAAAAAAAACCGCTTAAAGACAAAAGAACCTCGGGAGTCGCATAGCATTCAGGTTATTGATTTCACAGAGGGTCAACATGAACCTATTCAGGGACATTCCAATCAGGGTGTGGGGGGAAATGGTTTTCTTATTGTAAACAGAATGCTTTTAGTTGCTAAAATTTCAGGAAGACGCCTGGATGGGCTGCCTCTGGATTAGGGCTGGCCCTACTTACAAGGGGGGAGGTTTCTTCAGAATCAGGGTCTGTGGTTCTTTCTTGAGGCTGCAGGACCAGGATGAAGGAGGGACAGAACCTGGGGCCACAAGGTTATTTCCAACCACGACTTGCCCTCTTCTTTCTGTTGATAGAGATGGGAATCTGGGGCATGACACCTGTCCTAGTCAGTCGAAAACAGGTCATCAGCAGAGGGCAGGGGGGCCAAGCCTCTTGTGACGTCGGGCAGCAATGAGAGGTCTGGCAAGCTCTGAATATGGGAGTTCAGTTCCTTGTGGATCTGGGTTACCCGAGCAAGCTTCTGTTTATATTCTTCTAGTTTTTTCTCCTTTTCTGACAAAACATCTTTCTGGTTCTTGGTGTACTGCACCAGCATCCGAGCCAGCTGGCGCCGATCTTCCAGTTCTGCCGCCAGACGCCCGTTATATTCTGCTAGTAACAGAGATGCTTCATCTACTGTTTTTGAAAGACGTTCAGCTGCCTCTTTGTCTGTTATTTTTTCCAACAGAGAAACATCTTGCACTTCCTGGGGCAAAGAAGCAATCTTCTGCCGGACAGTAGCATCCCCTGATGCAGCATTTTCCAGGTCCTGCAAAGCTTTGATCAGTTCCTCAGTCAAGAGGGGTCCTGCAGAAGGATCTTGGGGAGAGTAGCTTCCAGGGTAGTCATCCTCCTCCTCCTCTTGTATCTGCTGAAAAGTTCGCTTCAAAGATTTCTTCTCCTCTGTTGCTTCGGGGGGAGGGCTCTTGGAGTCCTCCATAGACAGCTTCAGCTGCTGTATGAACTCGCCGCCATACACACTTCTTTCTTGCCAGATGTTCAGCAATCTTTCTAAAGGTTTTTTACAGCCTTCATCTGCCTCTCTGGCAACATGAGAAAAGGCATCCACAAGAACAGATTCAAATTCTCTAGTGAATTCAGGTCCTTTCCTTTTACTGTTTTGGATGACATCATTGGCTAAGTACAGAAAAGTAAGCTTTCTATTTGATTTGGCTTTGCGGAGCTCTCGGTGCCACACAGAAACGATAGGTCCCGCGTGCTTGCGGTGGTGGATGAGCCACAGCGACAGGGTCTGCACGCTCTGCTGAGAGCTGTTCAGCTCCGAGAGCTTCTTCTCCAGCGCCGACTCGGAGAAGGAGGACATGGTGGCGGCGGCGGGGCCCTGCAGGGAGCAGCCTGGGCCGCCCAGTGCGGCGGGAGGAGCGACCGCACGCACAAGGCCCGGGCCTCACCGGAACGCCTGCGGGGCTCTTTACTGACTGACTGACGGCCAGGGGGGCGAGGAGGGGGAGGGGATGGGTCTCCGCAGTAACAGCCGCCCGCGCCGCCGCCACAAGATGGCCACAGACCTCTCACACCGCCCCGAGCAGGGTCAAAGGGCAAGGGCCGGAGTAGCTGGGCACCGGGAGGTGTCAGAGCTACAGAAAAACGCCCCTCCAGGGGCGGCGGCCTCCCCGAACCTCGCTCAGGGCACTTCGAAAGCGACAGACCGGCAAAAAAGCGCAATCCGGCGGCCTCCGGAAGGCGCTTTGACCGCTCGCGCCCCCGCTGTTTGTCTTTATCGTGTGTGGTGGTGGCCACACACTTATCCGTGTGTCAGGATTTACAGAGCTGTATGCAAAAAGTTAATCTTACTGCCTGTGGATTCTTAAAAAATGTGAAACCTAAAAGGGAGAAGTAGGACCAACGGCAAACGACATGCGAAACCTTAGTCTCCAGAGGGCGTAGGGAGCCTTGGGGGAAACCCGCAGCAGTGAGTCTGCAGACCTCTCTGGACTGAGCAGACCAGCGCGCTCTGTGTCCACGCGTGTAGAGCAGGGACGTGACTACACACACGTGCCCATGTGCTCCCGGCTGAGCCCCCGCGGATAGAGATGGCACGTGACTCAGGGAAGGAAACTGCGCAGCGTCCTCTCGAGAAGCATCCACCAGCCCTTCTGACTGGTCCGCGCTCCACCCACAGGGGCGGTTTCGAGGGGGTTTTGTCAGGGTGACCGTGTGGCAGGAGAGGCGCCGCGTCCTGCGCCCCACGGTCTGAGGAGACGCTCGGCCGATTCCGAGGGACCCTGCCAGGAGGCGGCGCTGCAGCACTTGGGCAGCCGCTCTGGCGTTTGCTTCCACGAGAGCACTTCAGGCGCCCTTCGCTGGCTTGTCCTGCGCGTTGGATGGACTTGATGCAATTTAAATGAGCCCCGGTTAGATGTTCTGTCAGAACGACTGGCTGGAAATGAACCGTCTGAAGCGGGTGAACTGACGTATCCTCCCGTGGCGCTGTGGTGTGTTCACCCTGCGTTCCCCCCTGAGCGCCCTTCGCTGTGCTCAGCTGCGCCGCGGCGGGCGGTCGCCGAGCGAGGAGGCCTGACGGAGGCCTGACGGGGACCTGACAGGGGGGCTGACGGGGACCTGACGGGGGAGGGGGCTGACGGGGGCCTGACGGGGACCTGACGGGGGGGGGGGCTGACGGGGAGGCTGACGGGGACCTGACGGGGGGGGGTTGACAGGGGGGCTGACCGGGACATGATGGGGGAGGGGGCTGACGGGGGCCTGACGGGGGCCTGACGGGGACCTGACGGGGGGGGGGGCTGACGGGGACCTGACGGGGGAGGGGGCTGACGGGGGCCTGACGGGGACCTGACGGGGGGGGGGCTGACGGGGACCTGATGGAGGAGGGGGCTGACGGGGACCTGATGGGGGAGGGGGCTGACGGGGACCTGACGGGGGGAGGGGGCTGACGGGGGCCTGACGGGGACCTGACGGGGGGGGGGGGCTGACGGGGACCTGATGGAGGAGGGGGCTGACGGGGACCTGATGGGGGAGGGGGCTGACGGGGACCTGACGGGGACCTGACGGGGGGCTGACGGGGACTTGATTGGGACCTGATGGGGGGAGGCTGACGAGGGCCTGACGGGGACCTGACGGGGGGGGGGGGGCTGACGGGGACCTGATGGGGACCTGATGGGGGGGCTGACGAGGGCCTGACGGGGACCTGATGGGAGAGGGGGCTGACGAGGGCCTGACGGGGACCTGACGGGGACCTGATGGGGGGGCTGACGGGGACCTGACGGGGGAGGGGGCTGACGGGGGCCTGACGGGGACCTGACGGGGACCTGATGGAGGAGGGGGCTGATGGGGACCTGATGGGGGAGGGGGCTGACGAGGGCCTGACGGGGACCTGACGGGGATCTGGTGGGGGGGCTGACGGGGACCTGAGGGGGACCTGGTGGGGGCGCTGACGAGGGCCTGACGGGGACCTGGTGGGGGGGCTGACTAGGGCCTGACGGGGACCTGACGGGGACCTGATGGGGGGGCTGACGAGGGCCTGACGGGGACCTGATGGGGGAGGAGGCTGACGGGGACCTGACGGGGACCTGGTAGGGGGGCTGACGAGGGCCTGACGGGGACCTGACGGGGACCTGGTGGGAGGGCTGACGAGGGCCTGACGGGGACCTGACGGGGACCTGACGGGGGGGGGTGCTGACGAGGGCCTGACAGGGACCTGACGGGGACCTGATGGGGGAGGGGGCTGACGGGGACCTGACGGGGGGAGGGGGCTGACGGGGACCTGACGGGGACCTGATGGGGGAGGGGGCTGACGGGGACCTGACGGGGACCTGATGGGGGGGGGGGGGCTGACGGGGACCTGATGGAGGAGGGGGCTGATGGGGACCTGATGGGGGAGGGGGCTGACGAGGGCCTGACGGGGACCTGACGGGGATCTGGTGGGGGGGCTGACGGGGACCTGAGGGGGACCTGGTGGGGGCGCTGACGAGGGCCTGACGGGGACCTGGTGGGGGGGCTGACTAGGGCCTGACGGGGACCTGACGGAGACCTGATGGGGGGGCTGACGAGGGCCTGACGGGGACCTGATGGGGGAGGAGGCTGACGGGGACCTGACGGGGGGAGGGGGCTGACGGGGGCCTGACGGGGGGGGGTGCTGACGAGGGCCTGACAGGGACCTGACGGGGACCTGATGGGGGAGGGGGCTGACGGGGACCTGACGGGGGGAGGGGGCTGACGGGGGCCTGACGGGGACCTGACGGGGGGGGGCTGACGGGGAGGGTGACGGGGACCTGACGGGGGGGGGGTTGACGGGGGGGCTGACGGGGGCCTGACGGGGGCCTGACGGGGACCTGATGGGGGAGGGGGCTGACGAGGGCCTGACGGGGACCTGACGGGGGGGGGGGGCTGACGGGGACCTGATGGGGGAGGGGGCTGACGAGGGCCTGACGGGGACCTGACGGGGGGGGGGGGCTGACGGGGACCTGATGGAGGAGGGGGCTGATGGGGACCTGATGGGGGAGGGGGCTGACGAGGGCCTGACGGGGACCTGACGGGGATCTGGTGGGGGGGCTGACGGGGACCTGAGGGGGACCTGGTGGGGGCGCTGACGAGGGCCTGACGGGGACCTGGTGGGGGGGCTGACTAGGGCCTGACGGGGACCTGACGGGGACCTGATGGGGGGGCTGACGAGGGCCTGACGGGGACCTGATGGGGGAGGAGGCTGACGGGGACCTGACGGGGACCTGGTAGGGGGGCTGACGAGGGCCTGACGGGGACCTGACGGGGACCTGGTGGGGGAGGGGGCTGACGGGGACCTGACGGGGGGAGGGGGCTGACGGGGACCTGACGGGGACCTGATGGGGGAGGGGGCTGACGGGGACCTGACGGGGGGAGGGGGCTGACGGGGGCCTGACGGGGACCTGACGGGGGGGGGCTGACGGGGAGGGTGACGGGGACCTGACGGGGGGGTGTTGACGGGGGGGCTGACGGGGGCCTGACGGGGGCCTGACGGGGACCTGACGGGGGGGGCTGACGGGGACCTGACGGGGGAGGGGGCTGACGGGGGCCTGACGGGGACCTGACGGGGGGGGGGGGCTGACGGGGACCTGATGGAGGAGGGGGCTGACGGGGACCTGATGGGGGAGGGGGCTGACGGGGACCTGACGGGGACCTGACGGGGGGCTGACGGGGACTTGATTGGGACCTGATGGGGGGAGGCTGACGAGGGCCTGACGGGGACCTGATGGGGGAGGGGGCTGACGAGGGCCTGACGGGGACCTGACGGGGGGGGGGGGGCTGACGGGGACCTGATGGGGGAGGGGGCTGACGAGGGCCTGACGGGGACCTGACGGGGGGGGGGGGCTGACGGGGACCTGATGGAGGAGGGGGCTGATGGGGACCTGATGGGGGAGGGGGCTGACGAGGGCCTGACGGGGACCTGACGGGGATCTGGTGGGGGGGCTGACGGGGACCTGAGGGGGACCTGGTGGGGGCGCTGACGAGGGCCTGACGGGGACCTGGTGGGGGGGCTGACTAGGGCCTGACGGGGACCTGACGGAGACCTGATGGGGGGGCTGACGAGGGCCTGACGGGGACCTGATGGGGGAGGAGGCTGACGGGGACCTGACGGGGACCTGACGGGGGGGGGGCTGACGAGGGCCTGACAGGGACCTGACGGGGACCTGATGGGGGAGGGGGCTGACGGGGACCTGACGGGGGGAGGGGGCTGACGGGGACCTGACGGGGACCTGATGGGGGAGGGGGCTGACGGGGACCTGACGGGGACCTGATGGGGGGGGCTGACGGGGACCTGATGGGGACCTGATGGGGGGGGCTGACGGGGACCTGATGGGGACCTGATGGGGACCTGATGGGGGGGGCTGACGGGGACCTGATGGAGGAGGGGGCTGACGAGGGCCTGACGGGGACCTGACGGGGGGGCTGACGGGGACCTGACGGGGACCTGACGGAGGGGGGGGGCTGACGAGGGCCTGACGGGTCTGCGGGGGGCTCTGGAAGGCGGTGGTTCTGGGGTGGGGTTGCCGAGGGCGCCGTCTGGGCCGGGGCGGTCCGGCGTCGCTGTACCCCGAGGCCTCCCCGCCCCGCCCCGCCCCGCCCCGCCCGGCGCCGTGCGGCTCCGGAACGTCCCTGCCTTACGGCTGTGGTAGGTCCAGAGTCACCTGTGGCGGTGACCGCTGCTGCGCAGGTGTCCCTTCGGGTCTTCTCGGCCACGCCGGTCGGCGCCCCAGCAGCAGGCGCTTCTGCCTCCTGGTACCAGCCTCTCCTCAGTTACGCATTCGGGAAACAGCTTCTCCCCACCTGGGGCTCGTCTCTTCATTCTCCTGACGGTGTGTCTCAGAGGGAAACGTTTATATTCTGATGATGTTCTGCTCTTTTCGATTTCTCTCCTCACTGACTCATTCATGCCTTTTGTGTCATTTGTTTGAAAGCTTCGCCCGACTCGGGGCTATGAAGACTTTCTCTTACGTTTTCTTCTAGGACGTTTACACAGTGAGTTTCACAGCAGATGTCTGAGCCTTTTAAGTCCACGTTTCGTACACGACGTGAGATGCTTCTTATGCTTTTGTTTAATATGTCTGGTTTCAGTATTATCAGTTGTGGAGAAGATTTTCCTGTGGCCAGTGAATTATGTCTGCACAGTTGTCACAAAGCAATGGGCCCACACACATGAGTGCACATATTTCTGAATTCGCTTCTCCTCACTCATCCCCTGTTTCTATTCCTAGGTCAGAAAGACATTTTATAAGGGTCTGATTATTCTACCTTCACCCCAGGTGTTGAATGAGATAGCGTAAGTCCTCCAACTTTACTCTTCTTTCTTTTAATTTTTTTGATAATCTTAGTCCTACCCTTTACCAGGCAAAAATTTTGTTAAACAATCTTAGTCCTACCCTTTACCAGGCAAAATTTAGTGTTAACCTGTCAATTCCTACAGCCATGCTGTAGAATGTTTGATGCTGAAATTGCACTAAATTTATTTATTGATTTATTTTTATTTTTTAAATCTAAAGATTAATTTGGAGATGTGTAATTTGTGTCTTCCAATCTGTGAAAAAAACTATACCTTTTAAAAAATTTCCCACATTATTACTTTATAATTTTCACTGCATAAATGTTAAAATTATTTTTATGACATTTATCCCCACATATTTCATATGTTTTGCTATTATAAATGGAATTTTAAATTTCAATTTGCAATTGTTAATGGCAAATATACATATATATATATATATATTTTTCTGTATTAAGCAGAGTCCTCCTCTTTTTATAAGGCAACTTACTAGTTCTAGTAAGTTTTGTGGAGTTTCTTTGGGAATCGGTACATAACCAGTTGTGCTGTCTGTGAATTATTACTGTTTCATTTCTGTCTTCTGGAACAATGTATCCTTTATTTATTTTCCTTCTTCATTTTACTAGCTAGACTGTCCAGCACTATGCTAAATAAAAGTGGCAAGACTGTACATTCTTACTGTACATTCACTCTTAGGAGAAATGATCAAGGGGTTAATTATTAAGACTGATTTTAGCTGTAAGCTATTTCTAGATCATCTTTGTCAGATTGAGATTGTTCCCCTCTATTACTAGTCTGCAGAAGGCTTTTATTATGGTGTTGAATTTGCTCGAATGCGTTTTCATCATCTGCTTCCTGCAGATGGTAGGATAGAGGGTTATCTCTTCTCCTCCTCCTCAAGAGAGACACTTTTTGTTTCTACTACTGCCACCTGTCACCCTCCCATCCAACCTGGAGTGAAAGCATTTGCTCACCTTCCTGCAGTGCTTTTGCTTCCTGTGTTTTTCACAGGAGTGACGCTGAGGGCTGCGTTGTATGCCTATTGACTGAACTTTTAACTGTGGTGCTAAGGACATTTATGGAGTGACTTCCCATTGACAGGAGCAGTATTTATGTATAACTCATTTCCATTTGAGTCTGGATGGATCCCGAGGGACCTGGTGACAAGAGCATCTGTCTAAAAATATTTTTAATTTAAAAAATTTTATCAATATTTATAAATAGGTTTTACGAAATTCCAAAGATAGGTTTTCTAGAATTCTCTGTCTCTATATAATTGTGACATTATACATACCTTGTAAGACTATTAAAACTGACACTGAAACGTATTTACCATCTGAGCACCCCCCCTTTCCCCTGTGTAGGGGGGCATCATAACTTCTTCCTTGAAGTAACATAGCTGCTTTCCCTTCTTTATCTGTTCTGAACCCTCCACCAAGCTAACCTGACACATTTTATACTTCTCTGATGCAGCAGCTATAAATACCTTTCCTGCACTTCTCTATCAACAAAATCAGTGTTTTAAAAATTCATCATTTGAAGAATTATTTAAACCATTTAGTCCTACGTGCTGTACTTAGAGATAATAATTATAACTTCCAATTAATTATCTAAAGCAGGCAGACAGTCAAACAATACAAACAAAAAAACTCACTAATGCCTTTCTGTCAATGTGTCAAATAGAGGGACTCTGCATTTAGCTTGTTCTGCTGAGTATCCAGGTTGGAACAAGAATGCTTGATGGCTCAGTAATTTTCTTTTTGATGATACCAAAATTTATTTAAATTGCTAGTACTATTTTTATTATTTTGCTATTGATGTTATTGTGAAAAATGCCTAAGAGTACAAAACTGGCTTTATTCCATTTTGTTTATCTTTACGCTCATGTGTATCCATACTCATAAAGATAACTGTGATGAGGATGCTGGTGAGAGAGTGTAGCTCTATAATCTTTGGAATTTAGTGTTTAGGAGTGCCTCACATGGTGTATTACACTTTTCATATAAGCATTTCCCTGGATGTCATTCCTAATTTCTACCAAAGATTTGATTTTTGAAGTACCGTCATATAGTACGGCACTGAAGTGGTACCAAGTAGCCTTAGAAACCTTTTTATACTTTATCATGAATTATGCCTTCATCCAGATTTATCACTGGTACGAAAATGCTCTTCTACCTTACAAAATATTTATCATGTAAATATATAACCTTAATTTGGTTAATGAAGATGAATCGTATGACAGCAAAAAAAAAAAAAAAAAAAAAAGTTCAGTGGTTTTACAATGGCTGATATTTACACTCTCATTCTTATTCTCCTCAGATATGGAAGTATCCTCGTGATTAATAATTTGGGTAGGCTACTTGTGTTTCCGTAACCATGGCTGAAATGCTTTAGAAATAAGCTAAAAAATAAATAATGAGATACTTTCTTTGAAAATATTTGAGAACAAAGTTAAGTCAATAGAATTCCTGACTGGCTATAGTAATCTTCCTAATGTAACTCAGCCTGAACTAAAAAATTCAGTAGTTGGGGAAAATTGCATGCTTCATTAGTGGTTTTCCTTATTTTGATCTTTTCATCTTCCTTTTGGAGGACACTAAGCACCAGAGTTTGAAATCTTCACCATGTGTGGCTCTTTGATCCTTCACTTATTAGTCAGTGTTTTACTTCTGAACATAATTCCCATTAATTTAGTTAAATATATATTTGAATTGTTGATATAAGTATTAAAATTATGCTAAGGATATGGATTCAAGGAAATTAAAATTAAATATAATTATCAGTAGTTAGAATAATTGAATTATTTTAACAGTAATATTGTATGTATCATTATTTGTTGTTTTATAACAAAAATGTAAAACTTAGAAGCTTACAGCAGTATACACACATCATCTTCTAGTTTCTATGGGTAAGAAATTGGGCATGGCTCAGTTGGGCCCTCTGTTTCACAGTCTTTCACAAGGCCTGAATCATGATCTGTGGTCTCATGTGAAGGGTTGAGTGGGGAAGAATACAGCACATCCATTCTCACTCAGTAGGTCTTCACAGCACGGAGTTCCTTGCCAGTATCAGAGTGAGGTTTTCATATCCTCATTGGCTTTTGGCCAGTGACTTCCCTTAGTTTCTTGCCATGTTGGCCTCTTCAGTATGGCAGCTTGCTTCATCACTGTGTGCAAGCAAAGAAACAATAGATAGTCTACCAGCAATACAAGTTCACAATCTTTAGCCTACTCATGGAAATGACATCCTATCCGTGTCACCCGGTTTTTAAAAAATTAATTAATGAGAGGGAGAGCATGAGCAGGGGAAAGGGCAGAGGGAGAGGGAGAAGCAGATTCCCTGTTGAGCAGGGCTTAATCCCAGGACCTTGGATCATGACCCAAGCTGAAGGCAGATGCTTAACTGCTGAGCCACTCAGGCACCTCATGTTGCTGGTTGTTACTTAAGAGGGAAGTTATTCATAGGGAAAGAATGAATAATACTAGGGTGTGGAGCCCATCATAGAGGCCACATGCTGGTTGAAATTAATCATTTGTTACACAAACCAGGTATTGTATGAATCTTTTGTTAGACTATACTTTTTTATCCTAAAATAAGTTGCTTTGAAGAATTTGAAAATCATACACTATTTATCTTTTTTTTTATCACATCACCAGAATTTATTCTCAGCCAAATTTCTCTTTATTTCAAATTGTATCATAATTTATGACCTCCTCCCCAAACATGGTGTTAGAAATACAGACCTAGACTGTTATTAAGAACTTAATGGAAGAGGTATCACATAGAGGTCAAGGTATGATTTTATTCATAATCTCTTTCTACCAATTGCTACACATCTCTGAGACTCATTCCTTCTCTTTCAAATGGAGACTGCAGTGCCATCCTATTTGCTAGTTTTGGAGGTTTACATAAAATGATAAATTTAAAGCATTTAATATAGTACTGGTATGCATTAGGTACTACATGAGTGGGCTTTATCAGTAATATGTATATCATTACTTAAAGAATGAGAAATCCTTCCTACTGAGGAAAAACTATTACTTCACTCTTAGTAAACTTGAGTTGTTGTTTTCTTATTGGGGGTTACTTGGCTTGTTTAAAGTTGTATTTAAGTGAAAATAGAATTTAACTGACTCTTTGCTACTGAATTGGGATCTATAAAGGAGCCATGATTTATAGAAAAGCTTCCATAGATCAATCACTGTGATTAAATTAAGATTGTTAAATGTCCACATTATCCAAAGTGATGTACAGTTTCAGTGCAGTCTCTATAAAAATCCCAGTAGCATTTTTGCAAACACAGGGAAAAAATCTTGAAATTTGCGTAGGACCACAAAAGATTCTGAACAGCCAAAGCAATCTTGAGAAAGAAGACAAAAGAAGGAGGTATCACATTGCCTGATTTCAATCTTTATTACAAAACTATAGTAATCAGAACAGTATGGGACTGTCATGGAAACAAATAGAGCAATGGAACAAAATAGCCCAGAAATAAACTGACACTTAGAAAGACAACTGTCTCTGACGAAAAGTGTCAGGAATACACAATGGGCAAAGGATAGTCTCTTCAATAACAGGTGATGGGAAAACTGAATCTCTGTATGAAAAAGAATGAAATTTAACCTTGTCTTATACCCTATAAAAAGATCAATTCAAATGGATTAAAGACTTGAATTTAAAACCTGAAAATGGGGATCCCTGGGTGGCTCAATGGTTTGGTGCTTGCCTTCGGCCCATGGCATGATCCTGGAGTCCTGGGATCGAGTCCAGTGTCGGGCTCCCTGCATGGAGTCTGCTCCTCCTCTGCCTGTGTCTCTGCCTCTCTCTCTCTCTCTTTCTCTCTCTGTGTCTCTCATGAATAAATAAATCAAACCTTTTTTAAAAAAAAAAAAACCTGTAAAACTCCTAGGAGAAAACATAGGGAAGAAGTTTTTTTTTTTTTTTTAAGATTTTATTTATTTATTCATGAGAGACACACAGAGAGAAACAGAGACATAGGCAGAGGGAGAAGCAGGCTCCATGCAGGGAGCCCGATGTGGGACTCGATCCTGGGACTCTGGAATCATGCCCTGAGCCAAAGGCAGGCGCTCAGCCGCTGAGCCACCCAGGTGTCCCAGGAAAGAAGCTTTTTGATGTTGATTTGGCAATAACTTTTTGCATGTGACACCAAAAACACATGCAACAAAAGTAAAAATAAACATGTGGGACAGTGTCACTATCTAAAAGGTTTCTGCCCAACAAAGGAAACCATTAACGAATGAATTTTAGGCCTTTAGTTTATATGTTACATGTTTTTTAAGAAATCAATAGAAAATAATTAGAGGCAGTATTTTGACAACTAGCCAAAATTATATTACCCAGAAAAAAATTCATAGGAATTAAAGGTACAAGTAGAAATTTTTATTTTTGTAATATGTGGGGGAATAAACATTGTTAGAGACTATCACAGACATTAGTATTTTGCTCAATAAATGGTGGTTAACTGTAAATCCTTCTGAAAGCTTAATTTACCATGGAGGATAATTTCTGTTACTGTGATAGTCCTGAGGCTGTCAGTTATTGCCAAATAGCTTGTGAATGAACTGAACCCGGCATTTAGTGCAAGTTCAGAGAGTGAACATCTTTTAAAACCCACTTCATACAATGCCTGAAGTTTTGAGCATTAACTTGACTTGTTTGATAGAAATACAACTGTCTTAGTGAATGCCCCATTCACAGAACACTTTAAATCAGAGGAGTACATTGATTTACAGGCCATATAGAAAAAAATACAAATAGGAGCAGTTCTGTAAATTGAGAAAGTAAATTCCATATGTAGAGTAGAAGGCCAAGAGAATTTTATTTGAATATCTGAAACCCTTTATGAGCACATCTTATTTGGGATTGGTGTCCTTATATTAATTTACCACAGTGTTTGTAAGTACAGGCTGTGCTGTCAATTTTGAGAGAGAAGTGAATGTCATATAGATAATATTTTGCAAATACAAAAGTTATTTAATTTCTTTAATTGTTTTTATTTGGGGGCGGGGAGGAAGGGCCTAGGGAGAGGGAGAGAGAGGATCTTAATTAAGCACACAGTGCTCAATCTTCCGACCTGTGAGATCACAACCTCAGTTGAAATAAGAAGTCAGACGCTTAACTGACTGAGCCCACCAGGCTCCCCAATGCATTTTAATTTCTACCTGTAGACTTGTTCCATTCCACTATTTTCCCTCTGGTTGGGCCATAAGATTTATAGTTCCAGGGAAGGAGATACTAGATATCACCCGGCATGGAGAGTCAGTTTTGATTCTCGAGTTGGCTTTCTTGACCTTCTAGCATGACAGAGCCATGAATGCCATGGCATGCATAGATATAAAAGGATTTTCCATGTTTTTGATCCCCTGTGACATATCAATAACCAGGACAGACAGATTAGACTATAGAGTCTCATATCTGTGTCTAGATCAGATGAGAAGGTGGGAGCTCACAATCCTGCCTCAGAGGGTGTAGGAAAGAGGTGAGGCAAAAATAGGGGGAGCGAGCAGCCAGACATGTGGCCCTTTGTCTCCTCTTCCTACCGTAAGTTCTGAAGGAGGACACATATTAGAAAAATGAAGGAGAAAGCCAGAGGCTGAGGCCTACTGAGGCTTCTTGATTTAGCAATAAGAGAAGCACTGCATGCTACCCAGAACAGTCTTGTCAAAGTAAATTGTGAGGCTTTTTTCAGAGTGCAGCCTTATTTCTAGCTCTCCCATGCCACTGTGAGATCCCCAGAGCAGGGCGCAAGTCCGAAACTGCCACGACAGAGCCCAGGAGTCTGTTGAGACTCTTCCTAGACAGTTTGCTGAAGACGATGCCAAGGCCAGGCAAAAGGGGCTGGACAATCCAGGAGGCAGCAGAGATTGTTTTGTTCTGGATCCGGACCTCAAGAGGATTAAAGACACCTGTTGACTCACTTGAGTCTGCAGGGAAGCTGATTTGACCCTTCCTATGAAGACTGAGAAGACACTGTGAGGTGTCCCCAGGCTCCAGCTTCTGGAGCAAGCCCTGACAGGATGCCGAGGGAGAGCCCCAGCAGTCCTGCAGCCCTCCAGCTGCGGAACAGTCCAGAACAGGGACTGCCAGAGCATTCCAAGAGTCCATGTCCCTGTCATTGCACTCGGCTCACATACCAATCGGGCAGCACCTTGAGGAGGAGGAGGGGAAGGCCAGACCCTGAAAATTCTGAGCATTGATTCATAGGCATACAGGTAAAGACTGCATTCAGCTGTTTAAATTATTTAATCTGGCTAGAGTTACCTCATTACCATAAAATTTAATTTTCCACCAACTGATGGCTCCAGCTTGCGAAAATAAAGCTAGTTGTGGAGAAATAGGATATATATATATATATATATATATTTTTTTTTTTTTGCTGGCATGTGTGGGCACATCTGAGACCTCATTCTAATATTTTTCTTTGTCATTTTTATAGTTAAATTATTCAAGATATATTTATTGTATTGTGATAAAAACTGTGGCCAGTAGGTTACATGGATACACCCAAAGTCTCTAAGAAACAAGGAGAATCCTTGGAATTTTTTTAAAGGATTTATTTCTTTATTTGAGAGAGAGAGTGTGCGCGCATGAGCAGGGGGGACAGACATGAGGTAGGGAGGGTGAGAAAGAGGGAGAGAGAAACAGACTCCCTGCTGAGTACAGAGCCCAAAGTAGGACCTGAGATCATGACCTGAGCTGAAATCAAGAGTTGGGCACTTAACCCGCTGAGCCACCAAGGCACCCTTCCTTTTGAATTCTTTGCTTCACCTCTCCCCATGCCTCAGTACATCTTCAGGAAGACTTTAATGGAGAAGAACGTAGTAAACATTTATTAGTTGCTGCCTCACAGCTACAGAACTCTGAACACTCCTGGTCGGTGAGCACTCAGTTCCCCAGAAGTGTCAGGAAAGGAAAGTACTTGAGGTTTTGCGGTTATTTTTCTTCCATTAAGAAAATAAAGACAGATTTTGGTTTCTTTTAAAATCTGTATTCCTTTTTTTCCTATGTCTCCTATTCACAAAGCCTGGTTTAGCACTTTGAATTAAATATTTATTGAACTCCTATTGTACAGACGTTGAAGTAGGATCTCAGAGAAATGCGCAGCCCTTCCCCACAAGGAACCAACAGTCCATGAGGAAAGAAAAAAAACTTATTAAGCTTATTTATAAGCCTCTGAAAAGGTTCTAAAAAGAAAAATAGGTCTTGGAAGCAAATTGTATCTCCTCCCCTCTGCTTATATCCTCATCTACAATTACCTGCTTTATCAAGGACCTGGCACCTTCATTTGTAAGTTGACTCACAGTTGAGGCTTAGTTTCAGTTGGCTCATATGAGCTTTCCTTTTCTAATGCCTGTGACACACACACATGCACACACATTCTTTGGTACATTCTTACTTTCTTAGACTTGCTTATTCCAGTACAACCTGTTGCCACTACCTTATTGCTACTTCAGCCTAACAGACTTAGAGGTTAGGAATGCAGACACTGCAGCCAGTTGGCTTGCTTCAGATGAGATTCCCGCCCTGTGCCCCCTTTCTGGCTGTGGGAATTAAACCCTGGCTCATGGACTCATACATAGTTGAAGGAATTAATGCATTTAGTTAGTGAATTAATGAATTCATAGGCATCCTTGTATTAATGCTGAAGCCCTTGCCATAATGTCTAGACCCATCATAAACAATACATTTCCTTATTTTCATCTATCCATTCTTCCCTCCCTCCTGCTTTTTCATCATTAATTGATTTCCATGTTTAATTAGCCAGCATGTGGTTAAGAACCATGATCACCCAGCAAACTCATGATGTTCTTATCCTCTGGAAGGAAATGTAATGTATGGTTTTTGTTTTTTTTTTTAATTTGTTTATTTTTTATTTTTTTTTAATTTTTTATTTTTTTATTTATGATAGTCACAGAGAGAGAGAGAGAGAGGCAGAGACATAGGCGGAGGGAGAAGCAGGCTCCATGCACCGGGAGCCTGATGTGGGATTCGATCCCGGGTCTCCAGGATCGCGCCCTGGGCCAAAGGCAGGCGCCAAACCGCTGCACCACCCAGGGATCCCTAATGTATGGTTTTGATACTGGATGAAGGAGACGTGGACAAAAGAAAGTCCCATCATATATACCTTTCCTTAATCAAATTTTGAAACTCTCCCCAATTTTTTTTAATGAAATTTTAGTTTAGTCTGTGTCCTCAATTTCTGTGTTCAGATTATGTGCTTCTTTCCAACATTAATATTCTTATTTTGTAGTAGTATTTTTAAGCATAAAGAACATCTTTCCTCTGCTGTGCTACATAAGGCCCTAGTCCTGTTTGAGCTGAATCATAGTATCCTCTGAGGTGAACGTGCCCACATCCCCAAGGTCAGGGCGAGTGCCTTCCATAGCCTCTGCCTTCCAGCAGGTCCTGTGGAATCCCCTAACGTCTCCGTGGAGACAAAGCAGTCTCCACTCCTGGTCTCTTTCAGATAGAGAAGCTGTCTGGTTTTAATAACCACACACAATTTTCATGCTCCAAGTCCAGCTTGATTCTGAATTTCCATCATAGCTACAGGCCAAAGCTGCCCCCACTCTGACCAGTGGGATGGAGTGGTGTTGGTGAATCAGCAGCCTCGCTGGCTGTCTGCTGTCCTCACTCTGTGCTCTTGGCTTCTGCTGAGCCGCTTAGGGGCAGAGTGGTTGTGCTAATTCAGCCAGCTGTGGGGCTCTAATATGGCAGCTCCCAAATGCTAGTTCTGCATGAACCCCTGATCCCTGTAGCTTTCATGGGTGACACACTCATAAACTCCTGAAATTCTCTCCTGTCTTTAAGCTGGTCCTGTGCACAGAAGACCCCTGACCATATCTTGTTTCTGTAATCTCCTTGCCTCAGCGCTCTACCCTATGGGGGCAAGGATGCCACCGAAAGGCTCAGGCTAACTTTTGTTTTCTCCAGGTAACTGATGGGAACTTCACACTTACTTTTCTTAGCAAAGAAGGGATGACCAGACTTAATCTCTCCTTGCCCTCTTTCCTTACCCTGCCCATGATGGCTGCCCCATGCTGTGTATGTTTTCAGATTTCTTCAGACATGTGCCAGCCCCCAGGCCCAGGGACACTAGACAGGCCCTCAGAGCACTCTGTATGTGAGTACCAGGGTAGACTCAGGCTCTTGCAGCTCAACTGGCCAACAGGTGCAATGAGAAGCTATCCCTCTTCCTCCCAGACACTCCCTTATATCTCAATGGCTATCTTGGAGACCCCATCAGTGGCCTGGGGGTCGGAGAGGAGACTTCTTCTCTGCTCTCCCAAAGTTAGGACCAGACACCTCACCTCTTAGCTAGTCTTGGAGGAGGCTGATGGCAGCTCTTTTCAGCTGCTCTCCTTAGAAGAGCTGCTCTTGCTGAAATGCCCAGGGAGAAGGAAGAGCTCCATTCTTCGTCCTGTGTAAGTATTAACAGATTGCTGGCACAAGCCCTGTTACCTGAATGGCATATTTGATTTGGTTTTAATTAATATTTAATGTTAATTTTGATTCATAGGTACAGAAACTTCACATTTTTATGGGTTTGAATTAAATTTCTTTTTCATTTTCATTTTGTTTATGGCAGTGTTCATGTCATTTCTACATCTGGCTGTATATCACTCCTTAATGATGTCTGCCCTGTCTTAATGAACGTTCGTTTTGTAGGGATTTGGGTTTTTATATATAACTTGCAGGCATAATTCCTTTAGCAAGTAGGATCTTGGCATCCACAAAATTCTCATTAATGAAAATCCTACAAAATGAGAGAAGAGCTTAAAAGTAAGTTCTCAAATAGTGTTTACTTTTTATAATCTAAATCTGCTGTTAAATCTGCCCTGGTCAATTATAGCTTAGCTCTAGTTGATCTCAATAATGGAAATACCAACTCACTTACCTTGTTTAGAAATCTTAAATCCCAATCTCCATTGTAATCTTACAACCAAAATTATAGTAATATTGCTACTATACTTTCATTTGATATTTTATTTTATTTTGATCAAGTAGAGAAAACTCTATATTTGGGCTGCATCGCAGAGTCCTCTTTAGAATGAGACCTGGGGATTTCCTAGCAAGATCCTTGACATTTGCCCATTAAAACTGCATCTTGGATATGATTCAAAGTAGCTTAGCCTCAACCAGCAGTAGCTCATCATTTGCTGTGTAGCTTCCTCTTTCCACCTGGCCAGGTGCCGTTCATTTTGCTTTTCCACATGTACTATGTAGTTCTCCATCCCATGAGCCTAGGTGCTGTCACTACTGCTTGCAAACTTTAAGATAAATTTTAGAAGGATCTGCCTGTCATAGAACTATTTACATTAGCCATCCATTATAGTGTTACTACATCTATCAGCAATATCTCACCATGTGGACTTGAACTACCATCATCTACCATGTCTTTTTTATTTAATTTAAAGATTTTATTTATTTATTAATGAGAGACACAGAGAGAAAGGCAGAGGCACAGGCAGAGGGAGAAGGCTCCATGCAGGGAGCCTGATGTGGGACTTGATCCCGGGACTCCAGGATCACGCCCTGAGCCGAAGGCAGGCGCCCAACCACTGAGCTACCCAGCGTCCCTACCACGTCTTTTAATTAAATGCATGTCCACTGGGAACTCAAGTGTTCTGCAATGTCAAGATGTCTTTGCTCCTATGTATGAAATTTCTGGTTGTTCTGTGTAGATACACAGAAATGCATTCTGTTTCAATGTATAGACACATTTTACACATTTTACTCACATTTTAAAATTTGCATTGGCACAATTTTATTTTTTTTATTTTTTTTCATTGGCATAATTTTAAATGTTTTAGATAGCACCTAAATGAACTTTGAAATATTTTACTTTCATCGGTGTTAAAATGGCATATGCTGGGATTGTAGATACACAAGATAAATAAAATACATAGGTGATGCGAATATATCTCAGGTACATAGCAAGCATAAATTTTAAAAAATCTAAAAATTATAAAAATAGCACAATTAGCCATTTTGTCATAGCTGTAATAGATTATACTTCTCAAATAATTATTCAAATTATTATGGGATTTACCTGGAGCAGTGAATAAGTGTGCCCATCAGTGACATGCAGAAGAGCGTGCAAATTACAGCTTCATTTGAAAGCCTTCTTAACATTTTGATTAAAACACTTATTTAAATGTTTGCTTTAAAACACATGTGGACTGTTCTACAAAGTGGATGCTGACATAAGATGAGGTATATGTACCACCAAAAATATCAGTTTCTAGGGAAGTATTTGAAAATGCATGCCAGTTCATACAAGACCCAATTAACAGTAGAAATAGTTGAATAGACTTCCATAACAAGTGGTAGTGGATGAGAGTTATTCAGGCTATTAAAATGATAAATTAAAGAAGATACTTCAGATTGTAACGGCATTCCAGGGTTTGGGTGGCTAAGGCAGAGCTGTGCTATTTCATTTTATTCTAGAAGAATGTAGTACAAATGAGATTCTGGATTTCAGGAGTAAGACTTTCTGTCAACCTTGACTTCCCTTTGGATATGGAGAAAGCAAAAGGCAAAAAGGGCTCCACGAAGTGGGCGGGGGGGGGGGGGAGACTATCTGGCTGGCCAATCCCAACCTGCATTGGAAGAAGCCAAAGAGAAACAGCAGGTGTATGGTGAACCAAAGTTACCAGGAACCTCAGCAAGTGGGACCAAACGGAAGAGATCTATGAAAGAAGGCAAAGCTTCCTGTTCAGAAAAGACGGCACAAGAGAGTACAAGAGTAAGAATTGGGAAGAAAATCCCAGTTCCTCCATTACCTTTGAAACTACCACCAGCCACCTTGCTTCACCAAGATATCCTGTGGGCCTGGTGCCAAGAACTCCAGCTGAGTACCAAAGGCCAGAAATTAGATGTATATAAGCGAACCTGCGAATATGCTTACCCAGATCAAAAGAAGAACTTTCCTGTCACCACAGAGGAGGCCAAGATTCTCACCCAGACACAAAGAAGGGTGATGATGGACAAGGGGGAAATGTCTCTGGAAAGTCCTGGAACAAAGATACCTTCTGATGGAACCTACCCTCCTGAAGTGGCTGCCCATCCTGAGGGGTCTGATGCTCTCCTGGAGGGGGTCAATACTGTTGTTGTGACCACTTTGGCCCCAGATTCCATGTTTGCCTCCTGGTCCAGAATTGCAGCCAGGGCTGGGAAGATGGAGACAGTGGCATCGCCACAGGAGGCCCATGGTGCCAAGTGGTGTGTGGTCCATGGGAGAAGCATGCCTGCAGGCACAGAAGGTTGGGTTCACCTGCAATTTCATGCAGGACAAACCTGGGTGCCTGAAAAGCGGGGGAGAGTATGCGCCCTCTTCTTGCTCCCCGCTTGTAACTTTCCACCCCCACAGCTGGAGGACAATATGCTGTGTCCCAAATGTGTTCGCAGGAATAAGGTGTTAATGAAGAGCCTCCAATGAACTTTCAATAGCAGGAAAAGGGACACAGCTATGATTATAATCAATGGTACAAAGAGAACTACAGTCAACTCCGTGGTGACACTGATGGCCAGGCTGTAGGCAGCTCACACCCTCCATGCTGCCTGCTTACAGGGACACAGGCTAGTGCATTGCAGATTACCCTCCAACCTCCACTGGGGCCTGCGGCTTCATGGGTTGAGATGCGGGAGCTCTTAGATTTTAAATTGGAAGAGCATTTCAGAAATTACCATTTCTTCTATTTAATAAGAAGAAAAAGTCATTCATACTACCAAACGTTTACCCTTCTGAAATAGAAGTGACCTTAACTTCTTTTAAAGTGGGAATCTGAGCCTCGCCTGGCAGAGGGTTTGGGGGTGGGGGGTGGAGTGGAAAGTACAGGTGTGCTTCCACACTGGATTTCTCTGCAATTCCAACTCCTCCAGAGACAGCTACACCTTCTTAGGTTCGTGACTTCAGGCTGTTGAGTATTTTAAACCAAAGGGAAAGTTGTTATTCTTTCCCACTCCCCAAAACATACTCTTAATATAGAAAACATTTTTTGATGTTTTCTTAATAACCTGAGACCTCTATGGTATGTCTCTGGGATAATAATGTGGAACACTTTGCGGGTATTATTTCTACTTGTAACTATCATGTGTGTTTCTACTGCTTAAAAATATTTAAGGGTACTTCTGAATCATAAATTCATAATGTATTGGATTTTAAATTGTATATAAGATCATCTATTGTATATAGGAGGCCATATGCATTGTGGGCAAATTCTTAATATTCTTAACTCAGAATTAAGCTAAAAATCATGGTTTTCTTTGGCATGATTCGTTTTTTTTTTAAACCATTCAAATGAAGTATGAGTAACATTTTTAAAAAAGCTATACGTTTAATGTATATAATTTGATGAGTTTGGTTCATTTATAATTTTTGTGTCCTTCCTAAATTTATAGTCCTGCAGTTCTTAGAAAAGATTTTTTTTTCACTTGTGTTCTTATGGCAGTTTCCAACATTGTTTTATTGTTGTGGATTTGGAGATTCTGAAAAATTTTTCCCCCTCTCTAATGTACTGGAAGGAGTAGGAGAGTTAGAAAGTTTGTAACCATTAGGATATGGACAGATTTGGGCAAGAATCCTCAATAAATGTTAAAAATGTTAAAAAAAAAAAAGAAATTCTGGAAAATCCCAATTGTAGGCTTTTATTAAAGCCTATATCTGAGTGTGTATGTACTTTTAAGTGTTTTGTTTTTTGTTTTGTGTGTGTGTGTGTGTGTGTGTGTTTTGCTTTGTTTTGTTTTGTTTTGCAGTGGGGGGATGACAGTTCAGGTTGCTTTGGCCCTATAAAGCAGGAAAAAAATTCCACTCAGAATTGAGTGATCATAGGAATTTATTGTTTGACTTATTTGAAAAGTCTGCAGGTATTGTGGGCTTCAAGCATGGTTTGATCAGGGTTCTATGACTTGTCTATGTGATTGCCTTCACTTTTCCTCTTTAAGAGTAAGCTTGATTCCAGGCATCTTCCATTATCATAAAACAAAGGTTGCAATAGTTCTGAATGTCACATTTCCGAATACATCTACTGGAGAAAGGAACCTTCTTTTTCTTGTCACCAAACAGAAATACTCAGGTTTGCTTTTATTTGTCTATCTTAGGTTTTGCCCACATGTGTATTGTTCACTGAGGTCAATGAAATGACCTGCTTGGATTAACTGAGACCTGGGTTGCTGACCATTTACTACCCTAGGGTTTGTCACAGTGTGGTGTTTAAGTCAATTCAACACAAAAGCCATGGCCCCTGAAAAATGGACTAGGAAAGGAATAAATGATGGAGAGATCCCTACAGCGTCTGCTCAGTGGGGGAATGTGAACTAGGAACCTAGAAAAATAAATAGGGCCCCTGTCATGTCAGCCTCAGCATAGTTTCCGGGCTTGTAGTTATGGGAGGACAGAAGGGATTTTGTCTATTTCCCAATTGACCTCTAAACTAAAGAACACATTTTTTACAGAATTAAGAAACATTCTAATCGTCCTAAGACTTGAAATAGAGCTGGAATTGCAAGGATTGCAAACATGGAGTAATGATAATGACCTGCAGTTCTAATTAATGTAATTAATTTGATTCCTGCCCCTCAGGTGCTGTCTCATCTTTATTCAGATGCCGGTGATCTCAAGGAAGACGTCTTGATCCACTCCACTTAAGAAAGCAGCATCTCACCCAGCAATTCCAATTCACTTTCTCTGCTTGGTTTCTCCAACACAGCTGGACATTTCTAAAGTACTAGTTTATTTCAGTGTGTAGTGTTCATTTCTCTCTTGTAGAAGATACGCTCCACAAGGGCAGGGCACATTAGACTGTTTTGAACATTTGATCGTAGTAATGCTTTCATTGTCTAGTAAATGCCTCAAGTAGAGATACATTACCACGTATCCTTTTATTACGTTACAATAGCACTTTAAGTTTATAGGGATAGCCATTTTACTAAAGATTTTTAAGGAAGATAATGGAACAGAAAAGCATGCACATATCTTTCTGAGGATGCCATGCCTGATGCTGTTCCTAATCGAAGACACTGCCAATTTCTTCTCTTCATCCAAGGGCAGTGTGTTAGTTGACTCTGGCTGCTGTAACAAAATGCCGCAAACTGGAGGGCTTAAACAACAGAAATTTATTTTTTTGAGTTCTGGAGGCTGGAAGATCAAGGTTCTCGTCAAATCAGTTCCTGGTGAGGACTTTCTTCCTGACTAGCAGATGGCCACCTTCTTGCTTTGTCCCCACATAGTCTTTCTTCAGTGCATGGAAGCAGAGAGAGCGAGAGAGGAGGCACGCACATGCAAGCTACCTGTCTGATGTCTCTTCCATTAAGGACACTAATCCTTTCAGTCAGGGCCCCATCCTTAGGACCTCATTTAACCTTACCTACCTCTTTCTTTCCTCCAAATACAGCTACCCTGGGTTAGGGGTCAACATATGAATTTGGAGTGGAGAGTTGGGAGATACAAACAGTCCATAACAGGCAGTTTACCTGTAGATCCAGTGTCTAGAAAGAAATTGGGCTATCAAGCCTTAATTTTTTAAAAAAGATTTTATTTATTTATTCATAAGAGACACACAGAGAGAGAGAGAGAGAGAGAGAGAGAGAGAGAGAGGCAGAGACATAGGCAGAGGGAGAGGCAGGGTCGCTGGGGGGAGCCTGATGCGGGATTCAATCCCAGGACCCCGGGATCACAACCTGAGCCAAAGGCAGATGCTCAACCACTGAACCACCCAGGTGCCCCTCAAGCCTTACACTCTATGTGATTTTACTAATCAGATCCTCTCATTATTGAAATGGGAGAGTTCATGAATACTTATTCCCCTTTATCTTTAAATGCCAAAATGAAAATAGATCAGAAGCTTAATTGACTTTTTAGCACTTAAGCAATGCTTAATATAAACCTAGGACTCAACTGGACCCTGTCTAATGCAAATTGAAATTGGGTGGATCTAGCTTTTAAATGCACAAAATGGAAGCATTTGCTACTTTACGTATTGACTTATGTGAAGAGAACTTCCGATAGCCTATTACATTTATTTGTCATTAATCATCTCATTTCATGACAGCCTTTTAGAAAAATCTAGTTTAGGATCAGTCCATTGTGCTACATATGTGCACTCATATGTGCGATCAAGAGGGCAATGAAATAACCAAATCCTATCGGCAATTCTGCTGACCCATTAAACTGAGCACTGGAGATGGTGTTGTAAGTTCCCCAAGCAGTATTTAACTATCTTCTCTGTAGTTAATACTGTCTACCCAGATCTCAATTAAGCAGCTTTGTTGTGTGGTGGAGAGAGTATGGCATTTGGAATTGGAAGGCCAAGGTCAGATTTTAGCTCCTCTGTAAACTATGTGAGGAAACTTCCTCACAGGAAACTGTACATGTGGTTCAGTTCCCTCCATGTCTCAGATCCCAGTTGATTCCTAGGAAATCCAACAAGTATTTGTTGGCTGAATGTAAAATCCTCATATATTTCTAGTAATGTCTTTTAAATGTAAACTTTTCATTTTTAGGATGCTTTCTTATGGCTTAATGTATAATCAGTACATCTAACTCAACATAGACTATGATCCATATGATCCATACAAAATATGTTATGGATACAAATAGAAGAGCCATTTTCAC
Source organism: Vulpes vulpes (assembly GCF_048418805.1). NCBI lineage: Eukaryota > Metazoa > Chordata > Mammalia > Carnivora > Canidae > Vulpes > Vulpes vulpes. The sequence goes on from NW_027325669.1 coordinate 2,363,339, forward strand.
CACTGCATGTCACAAAGTGTGTCTTTCTTTAAAAATAGATGCTTAAGTACTGATTCCAGGTGTTGGCTAATTTATCCTAGGATTTTAGGCTCACATTTAAAGTAGTATGACGACATTTAATTAGCTGATTTAAGAGGTTCATCACTTTTCATTTTAATCAATAGCATACCTGCATACATACATACACCCACATGCACACACCAGTAATTTGGTCGCTCTCCAAATTACAATCATGCCTTATAATAAGTGTTAGAAACGAAGTTGTTTTTTGAGTTAATGGTTTTTCTGACACAACACAATTGATGTAATTGCAAATTATATTTTATAGTAGATGAAAAAAAAGCTCATTTTAATTTAGAAATCAACATTTGTTAAAAGTAGTAATCCACATTTAAAAATTTAACGCAATGCACATTTAATTTTCAAAACATTGCTCCAGGCAGTGGCTTGACATTTCTTATAATTGATCAGATTGCTTTTCAAAATTAAGCTAAAAATTAATTTACTATAGTAAATCCTTGAAAACACTATGAGTATCATCCCAAACGCCACAACCGTCCTTAATAAACGCCTTTCTTCTTTTTCATCATCAGTGTCATACTTATTCTTAATTGCTTTTTAAGCTTATGTCATAATCTTAGCAATTTAAGTCAAATTAACATGATGGCTCAGATGGCAGCTTTAGCAAATGCTCAGAAAATGTACATAATACCATTTAAAACTACTGTGCTAGATACTAGATTTGGATTTTCTGTATAAAATATAATGTATTATATGCAAATATATTTCATATAGTAAAAAATATGAAGTTCCACTTGAGTGCATATGGTGTTACATTCAGTTCTTACATTTAGGATGCCGAGTTTTTCTGGGCACGTGATTTTCTCAATATTTAAAAAGTAGGGTACTGTAAGTTTCCATGCTTTTTGCTTCAGGGACTGATTCTTTGATTCATTGACTGGATCATTGATGCCGATGTTTATAGCTGGTATTGTTTCTTAAGTTCTACTGTACCATTGAGAACTCATGCAAGTTCTCCCTCCCGTATGACAGTGACCTCCCTCATGCCCTGAGCTCTTCAACCATTATGGATTGTACCATGTATTTGACAGAATATGCCGTTAATTGTTTATAGTTGTTTTTTGGTTGTCCCTGACTAAATTGTGAGCCTTTAGTGAGCTGTGACCCGTTCCTGTATGTTGGTATAGAACAGAGCTTTACTTTATCCTTGTGTACACCTGGTGATAAGTCAGTATTTGGTGGTGATGATGGAATGTTACTTGCAGTTGGAGGCCTGATTCTACCCTGACTTAGTACTTTTGCCTCTTTTCCCTGGCATTAGATAGGCATTTCTACCACGGCTTATTTCTTTATCATTTGTTAGATTCATGCTTTCAGGATATCCAAAGAGGTTGAGTCAGTTCAGAGTTAGGTAATGACATTAGGAACGTGTTTCTTGATTTTTGAAATAACCTTCCCAGTATAGAGTCTAAGAAAAGATGACTAGGTTTGAATCTTGCCAGTTTATTGTGACACACATACACTTTCAGAATTTAGACTGTCCTGAAGATTCATCTTTTTTTTTAAATTAATTTTTATTGGTGTTCAATTATGTTTGATTGTGTTATGTATGACTTTATATCACTTTGAAAGTGATATGATTCCATGGAATGCTAGAATAAGTGGAGAGCCCATTTAGAATTCAGTTGTATTAAGAGGCATAAAATAAGGTTGCCACAGTTAAAAATCTCATCATGGAAATATCCAGATTTTCCATCATATCACAGAAAGTTTGTACTGTCGCAGTTTGCATAAACATTCAAATATTAGCTCAGTTCTCAACGTGTATCACTCCCAGGGACTTAAGTTCTAGGAATCTTCCTTCCATGAAAACCACAGATTGGGATCCCTGGGTGGCGCAGCGGTTTGGCGCCTGCCTTTGGCCCAGGGCATGATCCTGGAGACCCGGGATCGAATCCCACATCGGGCTCCCGGTGCATGGAGCCTGCTTCTCCCTCTGCCTGTGTCTCTGCCTCTCTCTCTCTCTCTCTCTGTGTGACTATCATAAATAAATAAATAAATAAAAATTAAAAAAAAAATAATCCAAGGAACTTTTAAAAATAAAAAAAAAAAAAAAAAAAGAAAACCACAGATTGAAGTGTTCCCAAGCAGTCTCAGTGGTGATAATTCTGACACCTTTCCCTTCTTAGTGGACTTGGGCCATTATGGCTCAAGTTAATTCCCTCTGAATCATTTTGGATGTTTTATTGGTAGTCGTCAGTACTCTCCACTTTCAATGTCTTTTGTAGTAAATACACATAATGCAGTTTGAAACTGCTGAGCTTCTGGTCATGTAAACATTGTAATGAAAGTACCCTTTGTATTTCAGTACAGATCAGTTCTGCTGAAATCTTTATAAACTGTAGTCCAATGGATCCATGTTCCAATGGGATGGAGTAAATAACTGAAGAAGGATGGAATAATTTTAAGAGATCTTGGTATCAGATTTGGCATGTGTAGTTGATTGTTCAAGGGCTAGCTAGTCTGACGAGTGCAAGTTCTCAGTGCCTTACCTGTGATTTGGAGATGCATGAGGCTCTGAAAACCAAAGGTTCTTTTATATGTTCATGGAAAAATCATTAGGGACCACATCTCACCTGGACTGATGCACAGTTAAATATAGTCCCTGTTCATCCCACTTAATGTGAATGCTCACATTTTGGCTTAGAAATATCAACAGGCTTGGTTATGAGTACTACTCCAGACCTTGCTGGGAGTAGTATGTAAAAATGGTCAATGCAGCATGTTTCTAAATCCAAGAGCAAATGAACATGGAAACACTTACAATTCCAAGGATACAGATAACCAACTGGGGAGCCTGTAAAATATGAGAGTTAATAATTGGCTCTGCTAAGGAAATGATGGGGTTGTGATCAGGCTTGCGAAACGTTGCTGTGTTTTGGGAAGTGCAGAGATGTTGGTTCCTGTTGCTGACTTTGCTGTGAAGGGTGGTGGTTTATATTTTCCTTAGTGTGAGTGCCAATGATAGAGGGATGAAAGAAAGCAGGTGAGGCCAACGTGGTGGACAGGCCAGCCAGGAGGGGGAAACAGTAAGGGAGAATGTCTAGTTGTAGCGGAAATCAACTTCTGGTAGCTCTGGAAAGCGCCACAGAACAGTTGGCATGAAACTTGTTTGAAGGCCCAGAGCCACAGAAAGGTCCTGAGGGGATCCGGTTCTAAATGAAAGAATTCCCAGTGAAAGTTAGGGTTAGTTTAAGCAGTGATTGATCTTAGTACTTACTGTGCTGCATTGTGACTGCTGTTTCTATCTCTGCGCCCCGCTGGACCGTAAACTCTGATAAGCATCACAGTTTTCCATCTCTGAGTTTGGGGGAGGGGTGCTCAGCTCCTGGCACAGGGCCTGCCAGGTGGCAGGTGTTCAGTAAATGCTTGGGAATAAGTGAATCAAGCATGTTTTGTTATGCTCCAATAACTGTAAGTCTGCACATTTTGTTTTAAATGTATGATGTTTAATGTGGTGCCATAGAGTAGGAAAAGGAAGAAGAGTGGCCACATGTTTCTAGAATCCCTTTGGACAGAGAAGTGGGATTGATTTTCAGACTGCGGTGCTTGTGCTGTCCCATCTCAATGTTAATATAGCGTGGTACCCTACATCTGATGAGAATATCTGTTGTGAGGAGCAGCTATTACTAATGGAATATTTCCTGTTTTTCTTTTGTACCAAAGTGGAATGTAAGGGAGAGAACCATTGTAGAAAGCAGCATATAACCTACTCAGACACAATCATGAATAATACAAGTTAATTTATAAGCTTAGCAGTTCTAATAATAATGGCCGTGTTAATATATATTTGATAGAAAAAACATGGCATGTGTTTCCTTTTGGTTAACTAAGCCCATGGGAACGTGCAGACGATGCTCATATGCCTTTGTTCCTGGGTCTTGGTGCATGCAATTTGTAGACTGAGTCTCAAGGGGAAACATTTGGCTTTGCACACGCAAATCTATAATGATCACATGGCTAACAAGTCTAAAGCTATATTAGAGAATATGTCTGCATTTTCCTGCATTTCCAATCAATTCTCTGTGTTGATCATGGTTCTGAATTGGATATTGTATATCCTCATTCCGTGGGACTTGGTAACCTCAGTACCATATCTGTTGAAGTAATACTGGGGACCATTGATGGCAGTTTTTTTTTTAGCACTTTTTTGTTTTCTGGTGCTGCAAGATGCTCCAGGCTCATCTTGTACTGTCCCTGCCACCGTTCTGGGGATCAGCCATGTTTCCAGAGAGCCCTGGCTCCTTTTATTGGAGAATGGGGTGTACTCCTTGCTCCTGGGGTATCCTTGTGTTAGACCCTCTCTGGTGACTGGGCAAGGAGTACATGTGTGGGTACTGAGTATATATACCTATCTATAAATGTTTCCATACGTAACCATCTGTATCTATATGAAGCTACATACTACAACTCTACTCCCTTAGGACATGGATCATTCTACTTCCTCCCTGTGTAACTTCCGACTCTAAATATGAGGAATCCTCCCACCCATCGGCCACCCATTTACTTTAGTGTTCAATGACAGTTTACATTTACAGGAGGAGCAGAATTGTTAACCTGTAGCTCTGTGGAAAACAAAAACTAGATTACAGTGCTTCAAGACAATTGATTTTCCTTTAGTGCCACAGTCTGCACTCACTTTCAGAGTTACCTAGGTCACTCTGTCTTTGCCCCCCTACTGCCTTCAGTGAGATGATTCCCTGCTTGTAACACCGGCAGATTGCTTTGTCACATTTTGCATTCCACTCTTAGATTCCCCCATCTCCTAAATGAGTTTCAAACTTTGCATACACTAAGTATCCCTCTTGTGCTGTAAAGTTCTGTGGGTTCTGAAAAATGCATATTATCATGTCTCCACCATTACAGTTCAATGGAGAAACAGCTTTAAAATATCCCCTGGGTTGCACTGGTCATCTTTGTTTTCCTTCCTCAAAACCTTTGGTCAGAGAGATATGGATGCAGAGATGAGTCAAAACTTGGTAATGCTCCACTAAAAGTGAAAAGGAGAATGTTTGATTGGATACAGATGGTTATCAATGTATCAGGTGTTGACCTTTGTGATCACCTGACTGGCTCACTGCCACTGCCCAGCATCATGTTAGCTTGGGAAAAGATCGGAATGCCACCTTCAAAGTATAAGGTTTCTACTGAATCCGTACTGCTTTTGCATCATTGTAAGTGTAAAGATTGTAAGTTGAGCCATCATAAGTTGGGATTGTCAGTATTTAGAGTCATACAGTCTGTAGCCTTTTCAGACTGGCTTTTTTCCTATAATAATAGGCATTTAAGATTCATCCGTGTCTTTTCATGTCATGGTAGTTCATTTCCTTTTATTGCAGAATAATAGTTCATTCTGTGGATACCCCCAGTTTATTTATTTTTTCACCTACCGCAGGAAACTTTGCTTGCTTCCATTTTGGGTAACAATGAATGAGGCTGCTGTAAACATTCACATGGGGGTTCCCCCAGCTTTACTGAGATATAGCTCACATGTAACCTCCTATAAATTTAACATATACAGTGTGATGGTTAGACATGTTTTCAAGTACTTTGCATAGGTAACTAGGAGTGTAATTGCTGGATAGTATATGAAGACTATTTAGCTGACAGATTGTCTTCCACAGTGGCTGAACTGTTTCACATTCCCATCACCAATGAGAGTTAGGTTGTTCTGTATCTTTAACAGCAATTGGATTATCAAGGTTATTTATTAAATCTTTTAGCTGTTCTAATAGAAGTATAGCAACATTTCATTTTTGTTTTAATTTGTGATGTATTTTTAAAAAGGAGCAATGGCTTTTACTTGAAATAGCATCTATCTAGAAGTCCCTGAGTCAAAGTATTGGCCAGTCTTAACCCAGAAAGTATGAAGACTTTGAAAAAGTGGAGAACTCATAAGAATCCTCGGTATAAAAATTAGCAGTTAAAATATAGTACACTTTTTTTTTTTTTTTTTTTTTTTTACAAATCAGATTGGAACAGAAAAAAAAATATGTGTAAGAAAAGAAAAGAAAAAAAAAAAAAACAACCAACAGCAATATAGCAGGATCAGATATGGGGAAGAGTAGACACTGACTGTAAAACATTGAATTCTCGGAGGACTGGTATAACATGGTATGAGTCCGGAAATCTCTGTTTGAAACAGTAGCAGAAACAGGTTGTAGAATGGGAAATAAACTTCCTTCCTCTCATATTGGAAGACACTGGACAATGACAGCCAGCAACATACTGGAAAATGAGCTATGGGAATCACATGGAACAGAAAGGGTTATTTCCATAATGTTTCATTAGCCTTTAGTTGGGTGGCTCTTTCTCTCACTCCTCAACCATTGAGCAGAAGCCCTGCTGAGCCCACCTCTGAAGTATCACTCAGCACCCAGTCAGCAGCTGGATGATGGCAATAGCTTATTTACTCAGTCTTGTACTTTGTAGGTCTTTTTCCCCATTGGAACCAAAATGCCCTTTCAAAAACACAGAGTTAAATTGCTCAGTGGATCTTCGTTCTGTGAATGTTGGGATATCTTATTTAAATCTTGTGTAAATGCATAGCCTTCTCTCTTTTTTTTTTTTAAGATTTTATTTATTCATGAGAGAGAGAGAGAGAGAGAGAGAGGCAGAGGCACAGGCAGAGGGAAGCAGGCATGATGTCGGACTCGATCCTGGGACTCCAGGATCACGCCCCGGGCCGAAGGCAGGCGCTAAACCGCTGAGCCACCCAGGGATCCCCTACAGAGCCTTCTTTATAAACCTTTCGTATATCAGAATTCCATCTTCTTTCCCTTTATGTTCTAAAAATCTTGAAATGTGTCCAGGTCCCTCATATTTGGTGCTTCAGGGCAAATCAGGGCCACTACACTATAAGTCTTTGAGAGCAAAGATTGTGTTTGTTATGCAGTTGCCCGTATCAAGGACTCAAAGCTTGCTAGTTGAATGAATATATATTTGATAAAGTGGTATTCATTACAATACAATTAATAAGTAGAATTATCCGAATAAGTTATAATAAATAAGTTAGGATAGATCCATATAGGGGACTGCTATGTACTATTAAATTCATGTTTGGGTTGTATCCAACCTGGTAAAGTATATGCACTTTAACACATAATAAATAAAGCTATTTATATAGTATTCCAGGATCAGAGAGATATGGATGCAGAGATGAGTTTGGAAAAAAAACTGTTAAAACATCAATATATTCACATCTCCTAAATGTCAGAATTATTTTCCTTTTTGGGCTTTTTCTGTATTTTCCAAATATTCTATAATTAATTATGAAGTTGCTTATTTTTTCAAAATTTGTTATAAAATATATTTTCATTATTTAGAACACTATATTCAGCTCAAAATAACTGTTATTGTTTAGCGATTTGGTATCATAGTATTGCTTTTAACTTTGACAATAAGGAACTGCTAGTTTAGAATAAAAGTGAAACTTATAAATATACAATATGATTAAGGGTATATAAGCAGATGTGAAAACCATAAAGCCAAAAAATAATTGCTGCCTATGGAGATACCCAATTATATACCTGGAATGTGCCAGCCGTTCTCATTTCAAGCACTTTTAGATACAATGTCCCCCCAGAAGCCTTGCAAAAATGGAAACTATAATTGCTGAATTATCATAGGTGCAGCTAGCACTGAATCTAGACATCTCTGTACCTGCTCAAATTACATTGTTCGCAACTGAGCAGAGGCCCAGGGTTTGTTATTAAATACAGAGCCAAAAACAGATGTGAGATTTAAAAGATCTGAAAGCAACTGTATCATCGATTCAATGCTTTGTACTTAGTAAACGCAGTTATCTCTGTTCCTCACCCTAGGTGAGTACGAGTTTGCTCATTATTACATTTGTTCTGTATTGGCTCAGAAAGTAAAACCACTGTGCAAACTTACACAAGAGCTCCATGCTTAACTGGTACCTATCAGCTACCAAGACATTTTGCCAGTAGGCTGTTTGACTCCGGGAACATCAATAATGGAAGAATGTGTTCATTGCGGAAGAAAAAATAGTAAAGATAATTATGGAAGAACACCCTTGGAAGGGTCTAAACCAAAAATTATTCCTGTAGGAAATTAGCTTCTTAAATACTTCTTTCTTTTAGCCCTGGTGGATACAAAGGACACCTCATGAAAAAGTCACGGAACACTCTATGTTCTTCCCCAGATTCGACTGAGGCTCTTGGGTTTGGAGGGAAGACCACAGATAAAGTGCCATTTCCATTAGGGTTACTTCCTGTCAACATGACTTATCCCTATTGCTATTGACTTTGATTCCCTGGCTGGAGTTGCTGCTCAGAATCACTGGAGAATTTACTGACCATTCATAGTCTTGGGCCTGGAGATTTTTTTTTAAAGGTTTGTTTATTTGAGAGAGAGAGAGAGAGAACATGAGAAAGTGAGAGAGCACAGGGGGAGGGGCAGGGACAGGGAGAGAGAGAGACTCCCCACTGAGTGCAGAGCCTGATGTGGGGCTCGATCTCACAACCCTGAGATCATGACCTGAGCTAAAACCAAGAGTCAGACACTTCACCAACTGAGCCACCCAGGCACTTCTGGGCCTGGAGATTTTGATCCCAAAATTAAAAGAGACATTTGACAGTTGATTGGTTAAAATCATACAGGGAGTGGCATAGGTAGTAAACACCATTAAGATCTTTGAACTTTGAAATTCTTTTTTTTTTATTTTAAACTTTTTAAAAAAAATTTCATTTATTTATGATAGTTACAGAGAGAGAAAGAGAGAGAGAGGCAGAGACACAGGCAGAGGGAGAAGCAGGCTCCATGCACCGGGAGCCTGACGTGGGATTCGATCCTCGGTCTCCAGGATCGCGCCCTGGGCCAAAGGCAGGCGCTAAACCACTGCGCCACCCAGGGATCCCTGAACTTCTTTTATTCTAGGACTTCCTTAAAACCAAATATCGGGTGCTAAAACCTACGTTTATGGGGTGGACCAGTAGTTTTCAATTTTTTAGGTATATCAGAATAAGAATCATATGGAAGAGCTAATAAAGAGTACATGAGGGCCTAGGATCATTGAAAGAGAGCCAGGGCCTGTTTTTTACTGAGATTTTCAGGTGAATTCCGACACAACTGCCATTTGAGAACTAGAATAAAAATGTTGGACATAGAGGCTATAGAGGCTATAGAGGCTATAGAGGATGCCTGTTGTTCTTTTTCTTACCAAGGATCCAGTTCTGTATTTCAGGCATAGTCCATAATATGTGTTAGAGAAGCCTACTCTTCCTCAGTTTTGTGATTGCTCCTGTCTCAGATTCAGTGGTGAAGTTTTGACTCAGCCCTGGCCTGAACCAACTCCATTTTCCTTGCCTCAGAACTTGATCCAAGGCTCGAAACATGAACCAAGTTAATCTTATTAACTGAAGAGAAGCAAATGAATGGGATATATGAATATAACCATGACATCTAACAAATTCAGTGTTTTGAACATTGATGAATGAAACGCCAAGATCAACTTGACTTAAGAAGTGTTTTGTAATCAATAGTCAATGAACTGATTATCTAGTTATGGGCAAAATGCCATCTTTGGCTTAATGATAGATGGCTACTGTTAAAGTAGTTGTGTACAAAGACCCTGTTTATTGAAGAGAAAGGTGATTCATGTATAGCTGAGAGGCAAATTCATATGCCAAGAGATGTTTCTTGACATTTTGCTCATGTGACGGTCAATTATGGTAATTTATTTAAACAATTCATTGAGTATATTAAAACAAAGTAATTAAAAAAAATAATAAATAAAACAAAGTAATTGAAAGTGAAGATGTGTTTATACAATTAACTTTTTGGAGCAAAATTATGCCTCACCTGTATATGTCATGAGTATTACATATTTATTGAGGCTTACTTAATGAAGGGGAATGCTCCTTAACAAATAATCATCCCTAGATTATCCTTTTTGACAATGTAGATTTTATATACTGTTTTTGTTGGAAGCACCAATAGCTAGTAATATAACTTACCTAATTTTTTTATTATGGAATGCCTTCTAGTTCTCAATTATTCAATTATTTTGATCATTATCATTAAGGACTTATAACCAGAAGGTTAAACATTAAAAATAAAATATTTCTATCATTTGGAATTCAAGATTACGCCCCCCCCTCCCTTTTTAAAGGAACATGCAATTTTTTTTTTTCTACGTGAGTACCTTGGGAACATCTTCCTGGGATAAAACATTATGTTATAGCTACAATCAGGGATATTTTGTGGGGAAATCCCAGATCAGTCTCTCATCAGCTGTTAGTGAGGTTGTGTGTTAACCAATCTTTCTAAGTCACAGTCTTCCCATCTATGCAGTGATTGGGATTTTTGATATTACATTTCTGATTCTGTGGATAAAAATAATATACGAATAAGCCTGTCATATAGTACATGTGCAAATTTTGCTAGCTGTTTTAGAGTCTCATAGACTGCATCTTTTACTTTTCTTCATCTCTGTTTCTACAGAAACATTTGCATGCTCAGCAGAGGCTTATGATTAGGAATTAAATTAACAGAAAATATTCTCTAAAATACGTTGTCAGTAGAATAGAAGGTGACAATTTTGAGTCTCAGTGTTTTCAAACAGCCTTTTTTCTTGCTAACTGGCTGATTAGGGGCTGGGGGAAGTCTTCCCTCTGTGCTTTGCCCTGCATCTTCATGACCACAGCAAAACCAAGATTTGGGTGCCCTTCCCACTACCCTGCTATATTTGTTTCCTAAGGTTACTGTGTAAAAATGATCACAAACTGAGTGTCTTAAAGCGATAGAAATTTATTGTCTCTCAGTTCTGTAGGCTAGAAGTCCTAAAGGAACATGTCAGAAGGGCCAGGCATTCTCCTTCCAAAGGCTCCAGGGGAGACTCCTTCCTTGACCCTTTTACCTTCAGTTGGGTGCTGGTAATCCTTGGCATTTTTGGCTTGTGGCAGCATACCACAATCTCTACCTCCATCATCACATGGCTTACTTCTCTCTGTGTGTGTCTGTGTCCAAATTTTCCTTTTATTAAGGAATCTCTCGCTTGATTAGCTCATACCCCAATCCAATATGCCCTCACCGAAACTTGATTATATATGCAGAGACCTGGAGTGCCTGGGTGGCTCCAGTCAATTAAATGTCCAACTCTTGATTTCATCTCAGGTCATGATCTCAGGGTCATGACATCAAGCCTGGCATCGGGCTCCATTCTCAATGGGGAGTCTGTTTGAAATTCTCTCTCTCTCTCCCTCTGCTCCTTTCCCTGCTCTCTCTCTCTCTCTCACTCGCTCGCTCTCTCTCTTTCTCTTTCAAAATAAATACATCTCTAAAAGAAGCCCCTTTTTATACACGTCACATTCACAGGTGCCAGGATGACATGACTTTTGGGGGCTGGTACTCAAGAGAGTACATCAAGGATTCAGACACATGCTCCATCTCTCGTCCCTTCTGGAAACCAGGGCTTCTCATGTGAGAACAACCTATAGCCCTCCATGACATTCTGTAGAAATGGAAAAGGTTGAGCTCTACTTGTGATATTATTCAGATCAACTTCTTGGGTAAAATATCACAAACTGTTAATCTTCCATGGGGGAAATGTTCTCCATGAGAGAGTGATATCAAATAGGAAGAGAATTGGGGAAAATGTAATGAAGGGACACTAATCACAGGTGTTGAGCGTTCACTGGTATGATGATTATCTATGCCCTCCTGTGCTTATCTCACCTCATCTCAGGATAGTGCTTGGTGTTCTCTAAACTTTACAGATAAGGAAATGAATGCTTACTTTACATGACTTCTCTAAGGTCCTACTGCTAATACATAGCACAGTAGAATTTTATGTCCAATTTTCTCCAGCACAGATGTCTAAGTTTCTTCCTGTTTGACACAGATTTAGGATATATCTTTTTCTCTCTTTTAATTGCCCACTGAATTTCTATTATCTTTTCTTATATGAAATCAAAATGGTGAAATAATTCCTCAAAATATAATGTGGTGAAAATGACATTTTTTCCCCAACTTTTGAAGTGGTGTTTGGTACTCACAGGTGTCTGCCTCATCCTCTTTATTTTGTGGTCTTTGATCTTAACTCTTTCTACTACCCAAAAGTCAGACAAGATATGCATTTTGAGGGACAGAAGGCAAGCTAGAATGGATTTGGATATAAGAAGTGAGGAGCTAGTTGGGGCGCCTGAGTGGCTCAGTCGGTAAAGCATCTGCTTTCAGCTCAGGTCATGGTCCTGGGGTTCTAGGATCAAGCCCGGTGTTAGGCTCCCTGCTCAGCTAGGGGTCTGCTTCTCCCTCTCTCTCTGCCCTCCCTGTGCTCATGCTCTGTCTCTCCCTCTCACTCACTCTCTCAAGTAAATAAATAAAATTTTTTAAACAGTTAAAAAAAAAAAAAGAAATGAGGTAGTGACTGTATTTCCAGCTAAAGAGTGTTGTAGTCAGAAATGCACCAGTGTTTTTTTTTTAAATTTATTTATTTATGATAGTCATCAGAGAGAGAGAGAGAGAGAGAGAGAGAGAGAGAGAGAGAGAGGCAGAGACATAGGCAGAGGGAGAAGCAGGCTCCATGCAGGGAGCCTGATGTGGGATTTGATCCCGGGTCTCCAGGATCGCGCCCTGGGCCAAAGGCAGGCGCTAAACCGCTGCACCACCCAGGGATCCCAAGCACCAGTGTTTGAAGTTAGTTGTTAGGGGCAGTCTCTTCTATATTCCGAAAAAGATCATAAGGTAACAAAATAGAGTAGAACTCTAAAGCTGAAAAACTATATTCCTTCAATCAAGACTGATATATGTATTATTTCCACTTTGTAAATGACAATATAAGTGACTACTCTTTAGTATGGCCAGCATATAAGCCAGTGATTCGGGCAAAAGCTGGCATTGTTTTGTTCTCTATCTACAAATGAGCAAAAATATTTAAATTGAAATATATTCCAATGAACTGTTCTATATATTTATTGAATAATAAATGACACAGTATCATTAAGGTTTATTCAGTTGTTTTTTCTTTTTAAAACCAATACTTAAATGTCCTACTGCTCAATAGTTTTGATGACCAGTTTCAATCCCACAGATTAATGTACTATCTTTTCTTGCTTGACAACATATTCGGTACTTTATCTCCTCTAACAAATTGCTTACAACGGGAAATGCAAAACTGAAAAGATAATGCCTATGGATGAATCCTATTGTTCATTCTCTTAGTATTAAAAAAAAAGAATTTAATGGCTTCTGCATAATGATTTCCTTTTAAAATTGATTGGGTATAAATTTGCATGTTTCTTCTCTGGTCCTTTATTAGATCCTCATATGTGAAAACTAGCAAAACAAAATCGTCAGAGCTCTGACCTTAAATAGTATCTAGGGTTAAGACTAAGCTTGGAATAACTAATCCTGCATTGCAATAGTCTTTAAGTAACTTGGCTACATTATTCATTAAATAGAAATGAACTGGTGTTATTAGTAGGGCACAAAATAGGAAACCTAAAAAGAACTGAATTTTATTGCTTGAAGAAATCTTCATATTTGTGTGGACTTACAGACCTATTTAAATTTACATGTGGATGCCTGTTACATTCTAAAATGGGTGTGTGAACTCTAGCAGATTATTGAGAGAAGGGGGGTGGTGTTCAGTGGCTGCCATTGCTATTGGAAGTTGATTTTATGGTGGGCAGTCACTGTTGAGCACAGAAGCTCCCTCTGTGATACTGTCAACCCAACTGGGTACTAATGCCAGGGAGCCTGATGGAGGAGGATGACTTGGGTCATCTTATATTCAGCTCTTTGAGGCAAGGGTGCATCTTCCTTAACTGGTCCACTACATAATTTATTTCAGTTTCGGTAACCCTGGTAAATTTGAGTTATGATAAATCATTCTGAGACTAATTAAAGAGATAGAAGATGAATTCATTATATATATTTTGCCCCTTGAACCATATTCTAATAAAATATTTTAAAATTCTGCTGCAGATTTCTAGATGCTCCAATTCCTGATTTAACAGAACTTTGCCGTTATCTGTTGGGCTTTGTGGGACATTTCATTTAAACAAAGGCTTTAGAGGCCAAAAGATCAGAAAACCATACCTGCTCTTCTGAAATTAAAAGGAATTTACCACTTTTTAAAAGAAAAGGAGTATGGTGTGTTTAATCTGTATTTTACTCTTTAAGACAAATTTCTTTGCCATATAGTTTTATATACCTCTTTGAGAATTTTATGTAAGTTTGAGACTTCTTCGTAAGATTTACAAAGGCATAGGAATGCAACTTTTCAGAGACAATTTAAAATATTCAAGGTTTATTGTAAGCCCTTGAACCCCAAGTTAAGAACTCTTATCTAAATTTTATGTTGTTGTTATTATTAATTCTACCACAAGAAAACTGAGACAGAAAGCTCTACCACTTGAATTTATATTCTTCACCAAAATGAATTCAATAGACATATAATCTTAAGTCTAAAAACTACTGTAGAAATAATTAGGAGAATGTAAGTATTTATAGACATATAATTTTAAGTCTAAAAACCACTGTAGAAATAATTAGGGGAATGTAAGTATTTATAGAATATTGGAAAATTAAAGGCAGACATCATAGAGTCAAACATTGAATAAAGATTAAAACTTCAAATTTCTAAACAGCAAAATCATTGTGAAATGAACTAGGATAGGAAAAAAATAACTTGATACATAAATATGCTAGTTAGAAAGTTCATATTTCTCCTATATAAGGATTAATCTACAAGAAAACAACTGTCATGATGGTAGGAAAATGAGGAAAGACCATGAATGTGCAAATCATAAAATGAGAAATAACAATGATCAAGAAAATGTTCGTTTTCCCTGGTAATTAAAACATAATGTAGCTGTTTGTTCTTTAGATCAGCAGACTTAACCAAAAACCTTGGAACCCAGCATGGCATTCTGATATACCTACTGAGCCCAACCTGCAACCGAACAACCTGCCTAGAATGAAATTTTTCAGTATGTTTCAAAAGCCCTGAAATAGTACATGGCTTGAGGCAGTAATCTCATCTCAAAGAATTTAAGAAAATAGATGAAAAAACAAAGATTCCTCTTTTGATAGTGGAAAATTGGAGACAAATACGCAATAAAGCAGATGGAGTAGGTAATGATAATACATCAGCTAATTAGATATGATTGAGTCATTACAGTGACACTGCTTAAAATGATTACTAATATAGAAAGGGCTCAGGACAAGATCCTGATTGAAGACTGTATATTACAAAGTAAATACAGAATTTTGTATGTAGTTGTAAACAGTATCATATATATATATATATATATCTCTCAACATATTAATATATTAATATTGGTTTTCTTTAAATGGTGTAATTTTCAGTATTTTAACTCTGCTCCTTTTAAAATTACCTTGTTTATTTGTAATTTCTCTTTTCTGTTGTCCTGCACTAATGGGATCATTTTTAAAGTTTAATTTTAA